>NC_051084.1:6934388-7156212 GCF_004664715.2 Peromyscus leucopus | reverse complement strand
GCGCTGGAAATGTGTTCTTTCTGGAGTGCCATTTTAGACGTGGCACAAAGTCAACTTTCTATCTCAGGTGCCTCTTTCCCTCTGCCTCAGAGTCCCATTCCTGGAGGCCTCAGTACGGGAGCAAGCTGAGGAAAGTGACCCGAGAACATGCCTCCACAACCACAGCCCGGGCTCCAGGTCCCCACATGGACACATTTTCCATGTTCATGCTGTCTGCTGTGAAACACGTACAGGTTTTGGAGGGGAAAGGTCAATTAGTGATTCTCTTCCATGACCATCTTCCTCCCTAACCCAGACTGCAGACCCGAGGTTGAACATCGCTATGAAATCTCTATCTGGAGGTCTTCTAGGCCCTTAGACGGGTCCCCCTGGGGGCCACTGCTTCTGCTGTAAAGGGACGCACATTCATACACATCCTGCTTTGGTGAAGGGATCAAAAGAATGCTGAATCTTTTATAGTTGGGCACCGTAACAGTCTTCATTTCTTTCTTTTCCGCATGCGTGTGTGCGCGTGCGTGCGTGTATGCGTGTCCCCATGCATGCACACATAGTGGCCAGAGGTCGACTTTGGGTGTCTTCTTTGACTGTTCTTACCTTTTGAGACAGCGTCTGTCATTGAACCTGGATCTCGCTATTTCAATTAAACTGGCTAGACAGCAAGCTCCCAGGATCCTCTTACCTTTTCCTGCCCAGAGCTGGGCTTACAACCGTGTGCCACCACGCCTAGCTTTTATGTTGTGCTGGGAATCTGGTCCTCATGCTTGCCTTGGACCAGCTCTTGACCCCTGAGCCGTCTCCAGTCCCAACTCCTTCATTCTGAAGACAGAACCTTTGACCAGCTCTCACGGTTAGTGAAGAACAACTGTAAGGCCTGTGTAGCAAAACTTAGGCAAAAGCTGAAGACAGTGGCGCAGAGAGACAGACAGACTCACGGGGGAACTGTGGATTGGGTACAAACGAGAGAGCTACCGAGTGGAATGTGAATCGGGGCAGAGTTTCACAGTGAAGTGAGAATACGCCAGCAAGACACTTCCTTTTTGTGACCAATGTTTACAGTTGGGGACCTGAAAGCTCTCAGTGTTTGAATTCTGAACTTTCTCGGGTTGAAGAACTCTATCTAGAACCAGATGGCCACCTGGTGGCACCATAGGCCTTTCCACGGCATTCGTGGCCCACAGACCCAGAGGAAAATGAGACTCACAGGACCTTTGGTGAAGGTGATGGGTCCGAAGTAGTTGGCATCCATGATCTTTTTGTCGAGCTCCAGGAAATCTTGTGGGCAGGTCCTTTCACTTTCACGCTGGCGTTGTTGATGAGGATGTCCACACACCCGTAGCAGTCCAGGACCTCTTTGGCAACATCTTGAACACAGCTGATGTCTGAGAGATCCAAGAGGACCAACTTTGGGGTGAATGTCTGCCAGAGCAACGAGAAAGTCAACATGTTTGGGATAACTTCCTTGGAGATGTTGGGGGCCCTCCATCAAACAGCTACCCTGCTGGGAATTCAAAGCCATAGGCTAACTAGGAAAACAAACCAAGACAAAGAAGGAGGAGTAAAACAATTGTGGGAAGAAAGAGATTGCTGGAGAATCTAGTTTTGGAGACCAGGTCTGCAATTAAATGCTGATAAGCAGTAGGAAGTCTGAACTTGTGGCCAGGGCTCCTCAGCTGATCAAACTGGGTGACCCTTTGGAGGCTGTGAACTGACTCCGGTGCTGGCATCATAACTTTGAACCACTTGCTGGGTTCCTCTTGGAAATTGCTGCTTCCCCGTTTGTTTTATAAGCTACAAGAAAATTCAGCACAGCATCGGGCAGCTACCCCTTGTTTTGGATCAAAATGGTGTATTCCCCTCAGCGCTGCTTTTGAAGCATCTATTATGTGCTAGGTGCTCTACTCAGCTCTGGACACTTGCTGTCTTCAAGATGTTACCGGTTGAGAAGTAAAGATGGGGTGGGGCTTGACAGTACCCTGGAGTCAATGCAACTTTTGGGCAAATGTTAGTTCTGACACTCTTGAAGAGAAGGCTCCCATTGTGGATCACATCTGTCCGGGAAACATTTACTGATCTCTGAGTTCTTTGGGGAGATACACACTCACACAATAGAGGTTCTGAAAAGACAAGCTGAACAGAACTCAGTATTTCCCACACAACTTTTTCCTTTCTTTTTTCTTTTCTTTTCTTTTTTTTTTTTTTTTACTGAAAACCTAATAATAACCCAAGAAATTCTCCATGTAGCATTCGGTGAGGTTCTAATCGATTCCCCTCCTCAAGTGCCAGGTTTAGCTCTGAATTCCTTTGAGCTGTTTGCAAGCAGCAACGTCAAGCTTGGAGCGAGGGCTGGAGTTTTCTTCTTAAAGAGTGTTGAAGGCAACACCTGTAATCTGGGTGGCTTGGGGGGGGGGTTCCTTGATGTCTTTGATGCTACAGTCACTTATGTTGCTTGTCTGAACATCAGCGCTATTTGTAATCATAACATGCAGCTGGTACACTTGCTATCTGCATTTTTTTTTTTTCTGAGTCTGACTCACATAGACTCTGGGATCGGTGCCCAAGTTCTGCCATGATGAGTGATCAAAACAAGCCAGAGCCTTTTGTTGGGCAGACAGGCCTCTATCTGGGTCAGTGCCATCGACTCTGATTTCTCCCAAGCCACTGTCCCATTTCCCAGAAACTGCTCCTTAACAAACACGGAGGCTCGGGGTATCTCAGGCTGTCTGGAGAGGACCTTACCTTGCTGGGTCAGCCACACTGGTCAAGGTAGCGTAGAGGCTCTCCAGCCCCTCCCAGTTCTTTCCACACAGCACCAGTCTTGCCCCACCTGCATGGAACACGCGAGCACACTCTGTGGAGAAGAGGGAAGGGAGGCAAGGTGTGCTGTGTGAATGGAGCCATAGAAGGCAGTTCCCCTCATAGGAACTCCTGACGTCAAAAAATCCCGATGTCTCATCCATCACCACGAGGTCCTCCAAGTCATTTCATTCGATCCCCTCCACAGGCTAGATGTTTTAGGGGTCCTGAGGATTGAACCCCAACCTTGCATGTGTTAAGGGATTGCTCTAGCACTGAGCGGTACCCTAGGCTAGGCTGGCTTGTTGGTGTGTTGTGTTTCTAGCCTCAGCTTGGTTGCTTCCCTGAAGGGAAGCTCACAGTGGGGAGCAGCAGGCTCTGCTTGGCTGGGAGTTCTGATGATGGACATTCCTTATACTGAATGGAGAGAGTCACTAGCCTTTGAGACCGCAGCCCTCGGGACTCCTCAATTTGCAGATACTGGTAAGAGCTACCATGTCTGTTTAGACCACATACCACCCAGCCCTCCATATTGTCTCTGTGGAGAGAGACTCTCATCAAGGCTCGTTGCTCACAGGCCACTCTACACAAAGAACTCCAGGCAACCCAGCCAAGCTGGGAGCGGAGAGATGGTCCTCCCCAGGGAAGAACACACCAACTGCTTGTCCAGAGCCAAATGGTCAGCCCTGAAAACATGCACACAAGTAACATTAGGTGAACTCAACAGGTCTTATCCATATACATGTATATGCAAATACTTATATGCTTGCAATAACAATTAATGGAAAGAGGCTATAAATTTGAAAGAGAGTGGGAGGGGCACATGGGAGGTTTGGAGGGAGGAAAGGGAAGGAAGAAATGTAATTAAATCACAATCTCAAAAATAAAAAGAAAGACAAAAGATGTTGACTTTGCTTTATGTTTCACTCTGAACTTATTACTGATTACTCCAATACAGGGCTTTCCTTAAGTTTTTAAACATTGATTTATTTATTTGGTAGACAAGTTTGTGTGCACTGGCATGTGCATGCCAATTCCATCTGTGGAGATTGGAGGAAACCTCTGGGAGTCTGTTATCTCCTTCCACCATATGGGTCCCAGGATGGATCCTAGGTGGCAAGCACCTTTACCTACTGAGCCATCTCTAGGGCAATAGCTGGCAGATATACAACATTCACAGGTAACAATAATCCAGACACTTTAAAACAATGAAAGCACACATGTTTGGACAGTTCATTTGTTCTAAGGATGGTTGGGAAAGACATCTATGTGTTTGCTCAGTTAATTCTTACTATGGCCATGGGAGGTACTAACTTTCTGTGGCGGTTTGAATAGGAATGGCCCCCATAGGCTCATGTTTTGAAGGCTTGGTCACCAGGGAGTGGCGCTATGAGGAGGCGTGGCCTTGTAGGAGGAGGTGTGGCCGTGATGGAGGAAGTGTGTCACTTGGGGTGGGCTTTTGAGGTTTCAAATGCTTAACTAGACCCAGTGTCTCTTTCTTCTTGATGCCTTCTGATCTGGATGTTGAGCTCTTGCCTCCTTCTCCAGCACAGTGTCTGCTTGCATGCTACCATGCTTCCTGCCATGATGATGACACTGGACTAAATCTCTGAACTGTAAGCCAGCCCTGATGAAATGTTTTCTTATAGGAGTTACTGTGGTTACGGTGTCTCTTCACAGTAATAGGACCCTCAGGCAGTCTCATGAAGCAGCAGCTGGCAGGAAGAGCTGTCTTGCCTGCATGTAAGAGGTCCAGCCTTTGCACACTTTTGTCCATCACCTACCGACTGCATTATCCCCTCTTGGAGGAAGTGCCTAGACAGCAACACTATAAAGCTGCCAAAACTAGAACAAAATGTTAACAATTCCAACAGAGGTAAGAAATATTGACAAAAATGGAGCCGGGTATTGATGAGGCATTTAAGTACCCCCACATGATAAAGTTAATATATTGAACCAGTGGAAAAGAATTCCAGAGGGAATCTCCGGGAGCAGACCCAGAGGTGGACCGTGTGACTGAACGCCCCCATGCGACTCTTCTGGGCTCCTGTCACTTTGTTGTGTTGCTCTGGAAGTGGAGGAAGAACTGGAGGAATCAGAAGAGAGACGGCATGTGGTTGATGAGTGAGATGCAGTAAAGCTGTGTGCAGACACATTTCCTAACCCCGTCTATGCTACTCCAGCGGCTAAGCCAGCCAGGGCCTGCAGGGTCTCTGATAGGCCATCTTTGGGGGCAGAGGATTGGACACACAGCTTCTGTCACAGCTGAGCACAGTTCCATACAGCTGGTGGCATGCCCACTGAGGACAGAAGGAGGGACATGCAGTTCAAGACTGTCTCCGGTCATTCCACTGCCTTAGACTAAACAAGATTCTATATATGTGTGTGTGTGTGTATACATACATACATACATATATATCTCCATGCATCCATACATATATATACACACATACATGCACACACACATATATAGTTCCAGTTATATCTGGATATCTGGTTGGGTGTATGGTACAAATTTTATTTGGTTTGTATTTTTTGTTTTTTAAGAATTTCATTCTCTGGGCTGGAGAGATGGCTCAGAGTTAAGAGCACTGGCCATTCTTCCAGAGGTCCTGAGTTCAATTCCCAGCAACCACATGGTGGCTCACAACAATCCATAATGAGATCTGGTGCCCTCTTCTGACCTGCAAGCAATAGGTAGGCAGAACATTGTATACATAATATATAAATAAATCAAAAAAAAACTTTCAACTTTGGGGCTGGAGAAATGGCTCAGCAGAAGAGCACTTGACTGAGCCGGTGCGCACGCCTTTAATCCCAGCACTCGGGAGCAGAGGCAGGCGGATCTCTGTGAGTTCAAGGCCAGCCTGGTCTACAGAGTGAGTTCCAGGACAGCCAGGGCTACACAGAGAAACCCTGTCTCTAAAAAAGACAAAAAACAAAAACAAAACAAAAACAAAAAAAGCACTTGACTGCACCAGAGCTCCTGAGTTCAATTCCCAGCATCCACAGGATGGCTCACATCCAATGGGATCAGATTCCTTCTTCTGGTGTGCATGAAGACAGAGCACTCATACATAAAATACACAAATAAACAATCTTAACAAATAAGAATTTCATTCTTCAGAAAGCACCTGTAACTCAAGGCTGGATTCAGTGGAGAGAGGCTGTCGTGGTTGGTTTAATGTCAACTTGCCACAAGTGGAAATCACCAAAGTAGGGGGCCTCTCCTGAAAAACGTGCTGACTGCCTCACTTGAAGCAGGGAGAACGGCCCTGTGGTGGGCAGCAGCTTCTGGAAGCAGTCCAGATCAAAAGGGCGTGGCAGAAGGAAAATGATCTGACTTCTGCTGGATTGGCGTCTCTCGTGCCCCTAATTAATTTAAAATTCTTTAGTTTGGGGGCTGGAGAGATGGCTCAGGGTTAAGAACATTGGCTGCTCTTCAGAGGATCCGGGTTCAATTCCCAGCACCCCACGTGGCAGCTCCAATGTCTGTAATAAGTTCCGGATGGATTTCCACGATCAAAAAGATATTGACGCGGCGACCTGACATGACGATTGGCTCAGTGAGTACCACTCTTGCCGAGGACCCAAGGATTATTCCAAACGCATGGCACAAGCAGTTCACACAAACCCCATATATAGCTCCAGAGGGATGAATTCAATAGTAAAGATAAACACACTATCTTCTCAGACCTTTTTAATATCAAATGCGCATCCTATTTTTGAGCAATAATAGACATCCTCTAACATTCGGAGGCATTCTTAGAGCACTCTTACACATCTTCAGACGAACCATCACAAATATTAATAAAATATAAATGCATATGCATTAAAAAATATAATAGCTTCAAAGATGTTGCAGTAATAGTTTGTGGAGTATGATATATGGTAATCGTCTGAATGTGTCATATTCATACACTACAACGAGACCAGTTTAACAATCTGTCTATGATCAACCAGGATAACGCACAAAGCTGCGTAGAGAAGAGAAATGAAATGCTGTTCAATACGTCATTGATATAGAGGGCGCAAGGAGCGTGTATGGTGAGCTAAGAACACACAAGAATCATATAGTTGTACTCCACGCAAGAGCTTCTAGGGTATGGTCATAGAGTGGCAGAGTTGTTTTGATCCCTTAAATTTCTATGTTGTACATGAGCGACAAGACACATAACTGTGAGTCTAAAGAGCAAACACCCACAGAAGGAAGAAGAGTATCTGTCACGGAGACCACTATCCTGATGTCAGCAGACCAGGACACCTCCATATGAGTATACCAATATCGCGAGTCTCAGAGGAGACAACTCATAGCAGGGAGAATAAGAATGAAAATCGAGCCTAAAGGGAAGAGGGAGCAAAAAATAGAGAACAGCAGTAATCGGAGAGCCCAAGGAAGAATTAAGAGTCGCATATCTACATAAGGACAGATACACAGAGACTGCAATTTAACCCGCACACCCTACTTATATTCTTTGCTGGATCCAAGTTCAGAGTAAGTTTGCACAAAAGACTCAAGAAGCCCGATCCCACCAAGTCCTTTAGCCCTTGAGCCATGCTGATGCCACCGTATGTGGATTCTCATCTTCCCACACCATCTACGCTCTAATATAAGCCTGTACCTAATCGGAGATTGTGTGGTCTACAGGTTTTAAAGAAGAAAAACACTTGACTAGTACTCCCTCTACAGGTTTTAGAAGAAAAACTTGGACTGTATCCTTCAAGGCTTGACTATGTCATAAATGCCTCATTTATGGTATGACAGTCTTTGCGCTTAATATTAGAACGCAAAACCATTACTAGACCACGCTCTACACCGAGACACTGGTTCAGATTTGTAAGGAATGCGACATATAGTCAAGCATGAGCTCACACAGCCAATCAGTGAGATGAGAGAGAGGGCGGACATGTAGGAGGATTCTGCGAAGATGTATGCTATACACATAGGAGGTTGGTTAAGTCAATACCAGTACATCTAGATGAATACCTCACTCGCTATCAAACATGCCACACTATTAAAAGACCTCGTATGCCTCTCTTTATCTTAAGATCCTTCCTATCTTCATGTCAAGGAAATCCGAATCTGGCTATTGGTTATTGATAACAGATGAATTTTTGGTATTTATTTTAGATCTCTTGAGAAAGTGATATGTGTTTCTTCACCAAAAATAATCCTTGAGAGCTTTAAAGACAAAGTATATGCATTTATCAATACATGGTGCATTTGGGAGGAGAATGGAGCAGGGGTAAATTAGAGGGAGCGGGCCTATGATTATTTAAGACTAAATAGGACGCACGAAAGCGTTCCTACCTAATGAGGACCTCACTTCAGCTCCACGCATGCCTGTAGGCATATATACTACAAAGCAATTCAGACTATGATACAAACTACTTCTAGTCCTCTGCATGCCACGAGGGTCATTTGACTCCCTCGTCTGGCCTTCCATCTATCGCTCAATAATACCTACTGAATACATCACACATGCATCACAACACAAACACACACAACCACACACTACACTCAGAAATTTTGTGTAGAACAACATAAAAATAATTAAAAAAATATCCTACTCTTACTCTTTTAAGAGATGCTGTCTGAGACACCACATAGTCGAGACCAAGACTAGACACTGAGATTCAGCATGATGTGGTACACTTGTAAACGCACGGTCGTCTTCGTCCAACAGGGGATGATGAGATTTGGAACATTGTGAGGAGGAAACAATTCAGCTAAAATACTCAATTATGAAATATAAAAATTACACTATAGAGACTGAGGGATGATAGAGTGTGATGTGGGCACACACCATTCCAAATCCCAGAGATAACACTTTCTTCTCCCCAGAGAAGCTAAGAAGCGCAGGTCGCTTCTAGAATAACGTTTAATATTTCAAAGTCTCACCGTCTGATTCGCCAGATGTAGGAAATATCGAGGACCGCACTATGAATGGACTACAGCGAAGTGAGATAGAGCAAAGAGACAGGAGGAGCGGACAGGACGGGTATAGAGCGTGAAAAGTAACGATGACGATCTTCTCTATAGAATAAAGAGTTAGCGTGAGCAGGAGACTATAGGAGTGAGGTTTCTACTTGCAAACATTCCAAAGGGCTCTCGAGAGGTAGGTGAGGGATAGATATAGCCATCATCTCCAGAGGGACAAGGAAGGAAGGATAAGACATGTGTCGAAGTCCGTCTTCGACTAATGGTTTGCTAAGAGGGTTTCTCTCAATGTAGTGTGTGAAAACGTCAATCTGGAGCCTCAGAGCATCGGTCGCTTCTACAAGAGAAATTAGACCAAAAAAAAAAATAGCACCCGATGGATAGACTAAAAGTCGAGCCTAGGGCGACTGCAGTAGTGTTGAGAAGGGTAGGCGAGCCATAGAGAGAGAACACGTAGCACGAGATGAACATTACGGGCAAAATCGCCCGAGAGGTCAGTCACGTAATCGTAGAATATGCAGTTTTAAAGCCTCTTCGTCAATCTGGCAAAGAGAAACCTATGAGCATGCACCACCAGGCAATAGGTTTGAACCCACCATTATACTTATGTGAAGAGGACATCGAGCTTCATAGCATCCGCGGCACATATATCCTCTTCGCACGTACTTGAGGCTTAGGACAATATCCTTACAAGAACATAAAAATGCTCTAAAGTAGCAATATAAAGCTAAGTCATGGCCACTATAGTCATAATTCGGTTCAACGGGTCTCACGTAGTTTCCTACCCGAGACACTATTTGTATTGGGGGCTAGCCAAACAAATCGTATTCACAAGTTTACTTCACCAGCACAAAGTTGTATCCCTTGGAAGACCCCATTCCCCTTAATCACTAATGGTCGCCGTGTGTAATCCGCGTATTAGTGTTTATAGAGTTCTGTACATCCCTTTGCCAGTACATCGGTATCTTTACTAATTGGCCTTCACGTTGTTCTGCTTTTCCTTAGTTCCTTAAGGAGTTCAAGGGCGCTAAGAATACTCTAGTAGAAGCTGCTAGGGAGCCAAGCAAGGAGCCAAGGATAAGGAATAGGAAATCACAAGGAAAAATTGAGAGCACACTATCTGAGATTATATGAAAATGAGATAACCTGTATCTCCGATACTTTTGACGGCGTGGGGTGGTTGTAGCTCGGGGTTTGAATAGGAGGATTGTATTAGTATATCCTCACAACGTTATAGGTGTGAGATAATGACCATATGGCAAGTGTGGTATAGTCACATATGTGTATGCCTGGGAACGAGAGCTGAGAAGCTTGTATATAACCAAAGAATAAGCTCATTGATCGAAGGCCCAGGCCATGGGAGACCTGCGCCACTCATTTCCTATTGGTCGACCCTAGATGCATATTGCGAGACGAATATCTAATCACGTCCGGTCTCTGCGGCTACATGTGAAAAATCGCGGTACTCTCAACAGACATCATTGCTCACCCCAACGAGCACGGCTTGCACGTACCCCTCTCTCTACTTGAGATGCGCACTACTGACTAGAGGCCCAATGTCACTTCAAATATGAAGATCTAAAGAGAGGCAACATTCGCTATTAGCCAAAACATAACCCGCGAGTTTTAGCATGTGATGGCGTACTTTCGAGGGCAACGCCCAGTTGGCTATGTTGAATCTGTTTTAACCCGTATAAGTGCATGTACCTATTAAAAATATATCAATAACCTTTCATCTGAGATGCTCAGGATGGTCTTTGATCATTCTACATTGATACTTGTCTGAAGATATTTTTTGTGGAAGTCGGTGTTATTGCAGATTGAAGCGATGTGTAGAATGACGCTCAGCTTAAATATATGAGATTATGATAGATGGTTAGAAGCCACGCGCACCAATAGCAGTGTGTGTGGGGTGTGGTTGTGAGATGTCGTGCGAGTGCTCGATGTGGATGGTAGCGCAAATTAGTGCGCGCTAGTGAGAGAGGAGAAAATGGGGATGAAGAGAGGAGTAGTGGAAGAAGATGAGTGCCGCACAGATGATCCTCAAAGTCCTCTGTGGAAAAGTCAAGTGGAGAGGACTGAAAGCATCGCATTTTTAATGAAGTCTGAATGCTCACACGTTTTCCGTCGCGGGTATGATAACAATGCTGTAATCATCGACCATTTTGAAGGTAAATCCACTGCTTGCGCTTCAATCTTCGACCACATGATTTGTCTCCTCTGTAGACTGATAAGCTTTTCATTCTGCAGTCCTCTTGGCGCGCGGGAAGGCCAGCAGCCACTAGGCTTTCCTGAGTGGAAGTCCTGGACTCTGGGCCTAGAGGGATCAGACTCACACGAGAAAACACCTACCACGATGGTCTGGTATTATCTTAACTTATTGAGAACTGAGAAGTGAGAGGCCACTGAGCGCGCCGTAGGCCCAACCCTTCTTCGCCCGATTTCTGCTGTATGTTCTGTGATTACATCTAGCTCTGTTAAGCCAGTCAACCTCAATCTGTTAATTATTATATCATACTTAAGTTGCCGAGATGGACCCTATAGTCGGCTCTCTCTACAACCATGCCTTACCTGTCCCATTTACATCTTGCTCTTTGGAACTTCAATCGCATAGTCATATGCCCGCCTGTGCAACTCCTGATCCAGCCTTCCTGTTTCCACGATTCCCTTCTCTGCTTGTCCCACCCATACTTCCATGCCATGGGAATGAATCTGCGAATTTCGTACTTTATTTATTTATTTCGAGACCCCCACCAAACAGTCAGAGCCCATAATAGATATCAAAAGATGCATAAGATCCATGCACACCTGGTACTCCCTTATCCAAGGGTGCACAGAGGAATCCCACCCGCCTCAATCTTATCTAGGAACACCACTGAAGAAGGGGAGAGCAGGCAGTGTGGCTAATAAACTGGCTTCACAATATGAAGCGACGCTCCCAATGTGTTCTCTTTTACGGTAATCTGGATGGTTAGGGGCTCAAAGTAATATGTCAATCCTCTGCAAGGTCCACATAACAAGGAATTTTGTGCACAAGGTTTGACTAGGCTTTTCAACCTCCCCTAGTCGTATCATCGCTGCAAAAGTGCAAACCTCCTAAACCATGCAAGTCAAGCAGCAAAGCTACCCGACCGCATAAGTTGGGCTACAGGCCCCACACTAACAGGCCCCCAACTTGGAAATTCTTCGTTCATATCTTCGAATTATATAGCTTTTTGGCCATTATTTAGAGCACTAGTGAGCTACTTAACCACTCGTCTAATGAAGGCCTTGCCGTAAATGTGAACTGGCTTCCAGCTGAGTGATCCTCCTGTCCCGCCACATTCTCCAATACGGACTGTTAGCCATCCACTGAGAAGATTTGAGTTGTGTGTCAATGAATTCTCTTTCTTTGTTCAATTATATGTACTATGGTTTTATTGATGGAATTGGCTAGTCATTGAATCCAGATTGATTCTTGTGCCACTATCAAATATTATGATATTTATGAATTGGTTCCAAGCACTGATGGCTAGGTTAAAGTAGGACTGAGAGGCAAGCCATCTCTCCGCATCTCCTCATTGAAGGCATTAGACGCTCCTAGGCCCGGGCTTCCTTAACGCGAGTTTATGCGAGCGGAGTCCAGGAGACGGTGGGAACGAGAAAGAGGCGTACACCAAGAAGAAATGCCCTACTTCGGCACTAGAAATAGATCGACCGCGAGTAGATAAAATCAACCACATCCTTTAAAAAATGACTATACTAGAGTTAGTCTTGGAAGGCTGTTGATAGAGTTGATATGTAAGCGGTGGAAATAGGTTCTTGTGTAGGGCATTCACAGTACATGCCTCTCATTGCCCTGTCTTTGCTTCTCTGTACCAGACGGTGGAGTAGTGAACCAGGAACTATAGAACAGTGTTCTCCCATCTGCCTGCCCTGTACGGTGGAAAGATCCAATCTCCCTCTATTGGGAGAGCATCTATCTTTGAAGCTGTCTCTTGTGCTTGATTGTTTTGCAATGACATGGGTTGCTGTGCGCTTGCTTGTATTCTGGTCAGCCTTTCTACCATGTCTCTCACAGTCGTTTGTTGGTTTCACAGTTGCGTTGGCTCCTTGTATCAACTTTAAGATGGATTATTGCTTCTGTACAGACACCAAGGAGGAGGTGAGACGCAAGTTCCAGGGATGTTCGCTCAAAGCTGGTCCTAGAGAGACCTAAAACTGTGTAGTCTGAGGATGACCTGTGATTTTGCGCGAATACCCTCCTGCTAGAATTACAGGTGACCACATCCAGCTTTAAGTGGTTGTATATTTAAAGACAGAGCCTCAGTAATTTTTGCCTCCCCATCAACGCAACCCATTTGTGTGAGGAGTCTGCCGACCAAAAAAATTCTAAGGATCCTCGGTGCACATTGAACTAGATTAGTGTTTTTCTCACAACGTATGCACTTGAAGACAAACTGGGCACTTACTTGCATATATTCCTCAGATCTAAGATGCCAAAGAGTGTGAAGCGATTTCTGATTCCCGAGACAGTGAAGTGAGGAAGCTGGCCTGGTTAGGGGCCTATGAATGTTGTTGTGGTGGGCTAAAGGTTTCAGCAGTGTTTAAAGAAAGACTGGCGTCTTGGGGATTGTACCCAATAACCACAGGCTCCCAGCACCCCTCTGTAGTGGAGAATTTTTGATGCAGTCTCTGTGGAATCATGATGAAAGTCTCTCCCTGAGAAGGCCAAGTCCAGTGCTTAGGTATTCTGATTGTCACTCTGTTTGTTTGCCAGTACAACCAAGTTGAGTAAATAATGGTAAACGCGAGCGAGTGGTTGCCTGATTGAGTTGGTGTTATAGGGCATGATGGGCTAGATAGTCTCGGAATTTAGGGGCCTGATAATATAAACCCTGCGTTGTAGTTCCCCTTGGTCTGGAAATGAACTAGCACCAGGAGGTATACAGTCCAATGGGGCTCCTAGGAGTACTCCGAAGACAGTATCTTCAAGCTGGGACCTACACCAGATGTAAAGCTGGTCTACTATACCCCCGTGCTTGAGCGGCACAGATGGTGTAGTGCTTTCTTGGCCGTATGAACTGAGGCCTTGATAAAGCGAGCAGCCACTCTGGTGTATCTCGAAGAGCAGGAACGTTGCGCTTGAGTCCCACATCTGAGAGCGGACCATCACTCTATCCCAAAGCGGATTATGAGCAGGCCTCTGAGGCTTATTGCCTGTAAATCTTAAAACGTTCCGCACCTCCCTCACAAGGCAAAGCAATCGGCCTCTTACTCTCTTTTCCAGGCAGCAATGGCTCCTTACTATGCCTGAACTGTGCCTCAGAGACAGTAAATTCTGCCTAAGGCTTTGCACTGAGGGGAAGAGAACATGTTGCTGTGTCCCTGGACGTTTCTAAGTTCTTTGACTAGTGTATGAATTAAATTGACCTGAAAACAGACTGATAGGTGAAAACCAATTTTAATTATGTATGGACTAATGGAGTTCATGAATTTAAAAAAAAAAAAAGAAAAAAGGTGCCAGGGGTGGTGGCCCATGCCTTTAATCCAACACTTGAGAGGCAGACAGGAAGATATCTGTGAGTTTGAAGCCAGCCTGGGCTACAGAGTGAGTTCCAGAAAAGGCGCCAAGTTTTACACAGAAAAACCCTGTCTCGAAAAACAAACAAACAAACAAACAAAAGCAAGGATGCCAGCAAGCATTGAGGTCTATGTACCATCCTGAGCCACAGAAAGCAAGAGCAGCACGAGCCTTCCTGGGGTGACAGAGACAAGCTGGGGAGGCTGAGACACCAAAGAGTGGAGAGTAGATTGTCTTGTTCTGTGGATAAGTCTCAGGAGGAGGAAGACTGCTGACCTGCAGTGGACTTCTCTCACTGCAAAAAAGGGAAGAAAGAAACCTTGGTGGTAAAAGTTATTTTAGAACAGCTGTCTTCCTGCTATGGAAGACTTTACAAGTAATCATTTTCTTTGTGGAAGTTTTGTTCACAAAAGGGCAGCTTTTGAGAGAGACCTCTGTGCCCACAGTTTCTTGAAACAGCCAGTTGAAATAATCAACATGCCAAAGAGGCAAGTTTTGGGGTTGCATAGTCAGGTCTCCTGAGCCCAGCTGAACCTTTCCCCAGATGTTTTCACAAGCCCACGTCTTCCCTGCTGGCTAGCTTTCACAGGAATGGAAGACTATGCAGGCTGCTGAGGAAGGAAAGCCATCAATGGTCTGATTCCCGTGTGGACACTGCATCCTAACCTGCCAGGCAGGATGGGCCCATTGGCACACCCGTGGTATGAGTGTTACACGAACAACCAACCACGTTCTCTTTGGATTTGAGGATTGCTCCACGAGAGGAAATTCAGGCTTGGTCAAAAGCTCATGGTTCTGGAGGTCATAGGCTCTAGTGGGAAACTTACTATCCTTAGTTGGCTAAATGGACATGCTCTCAAGTCACCTTATAAATACTTATGCTTATACCCATAGATCAGTGCAGCTCTCAACGAAGCTTTCTCCCTGCCCCCCCCCCCCCCCCCGCCCCCAGTGGGCAACAGTTAACACAGAGACTCATACCTCATCAAATGTTGAGAGTAAGTGACAGTTTAGTGCTCAGCCTTAACTGGGACATTTATATTTCCCCCCTTCAAAACTCAGGGGCTGTCACAGAAGAGGAGGCAGAAAGAATGTTAGAGCGGAGGATGGGGAGGAGGACTGTGAAATGCGGTCTCGGGACATGACATCGCATCGCACTCATGAACTCACATGTCATGAAAGACCCCACAAACCCAAGCTGACCGATCCGCCAACTCTGCAGCAGGCAGCGCGGTTAGACTCCACAGGTTACCAAAAAACCGGGGTGACACGAAGGAGGATGTGTTGAAGGGTGTCTGGATGAGTGGGAGTTGTTGGAGATACAGATGATCAAGATACACTGTATATACATGTATGAATTTGTAAAATAACATTTTTTTTTTTAAGTTTCACATTCCTGAAACTGGGTCTGGAGATTGTGCCATAACCACAGACAAAGCATTTCTATCTATGCAAAGAAAAGCTAGAAGCCGGGCGGTGGTGGCGCACGCCTTTAATCCCAGCACTCGGGAGGCAGAGCCAGGCGGATCTCTGTGAGTTCGAGGCCAGCCTGGGCTACCAAGTGAGTTCCAGGAAGCGCAAAGCTACACAGAGAAACCCTGTCTCAAAAAACCAAAAAAAAAAAAAAAAAAAAGAAAGAAAAAAAGAAAAGCTAGAACCAGGGTTTAGCAATGCAAACCTGTAATCTCAGCATTCCAGAGGTGAAGGCAGTAGAATCAGAATTTAAAGCCTTCTGAGGCTATGTAGTGAGTTCATGAGTTCAAGACCAGCCTGGGTAATACAATAAAATTTAAATTAAAATTTAAAAAGGTCCACAAACAATAACACCACCACCTTTCCCCAAAACAAATGCACACACTGAATGCACTATGAGCTAGTTTCTAAGTCTAGGAGGCACAACCAGCTGAGAAGATTCTGTTGTCTGGCTCAAAGCGCTTTTCCCAAATTGTCAATCACATGGTACCAGGCTCAACGACATGGGCTTTGTTATTTCTTCAGGGTTGCTCCCAAGTCCACCAGTTTCATCTTGCAGGACTTCCTGGAGAGAAGTTCCTGGGTTGGGTGATGCAGATCAGAAAGGCAGGGTAGTTAGAAAGCTATAAAGCCGGACATGGAGGCCACAAATCACAGGGGAGACTGTTGTTTCTTTACGGTCTGCTGCTGCTTTAGTAGTCTGACAGATTGGGAGACACAAATGTCTCTGTAGAATATCTTCATCTGCCTGGTCAGTTAGTAACCACAGCAGGGCAAAGGGGAAGAAAAGCAGGCCTGGATGGTTTCCTCTGGAAACCTCCAAACTTTGAGGAGCCCCGAAGTCCCCACCAAGGGCTAGCTTAACATCTATGATTGTTGTGCCCACAGCCACCAGAAACCACACGGTATATCACACTGCGTCTTCTCCAGCTGGCTTCAGATATATTCCTTCCCTAATCCTGTCTCAAGTACCTGAACTAGGGAGATCCAGAGAGGAAATAGGCTATTGTGTCAGTGACAATGAGGAACTCCAGCAGTGTCCGAGGAATGCCTAGAATCTTCATCCTGGCATTAATCCTCTGTCAGCCTCCTCAGCCTCGGTCCCATGCTGTCCTGGAATAACCCTCCCTGCGGAACCCCTCAGCCTGCCTGGAGCATTTTCCCTGCTGGAAACAATGCTGCCAGAGACATGCTGCCAGTTCCTGGCTGAGCCTCCCTCCTACAATGGTGTAATCTTCCTGGCAGGAGAGAAGATATTCTAAAGAGGCCCACCCTTTGGCTATCAGACTATTGAGACAATGGACCCCAAACAACTGAAATTTCCCCAGGAATCGCTGATGCTATCCAAAGGAGGGGCTTGTCTCCTTGGCAAGAAGGTTCACCCAGTTCTGACAATTCCTCAGACCACCCAGAAGGAAAGAAAGGAGCTGAGACAATGATAGGTTGCACCTTAACCAGGTCGCTCCCTTGTGCACACCTCTTGCTCTTCTGTGCTGACTAGTGTCCGATAACGACACAAATGTAGACATATCTGGGAAGAGGGAACCGCCATTAAGAAAATGCCTGAGCCGGGGCGGTGGTGGCGCACGCCTTTAATCCCAGCACTCGGGAGGCAGAGCCAGGCGGATCTCTGTGAGTTCGAGGCCAGCCTGGTCTACAGGGTGAGTTCCAGGAAAAGGTGCAAAGCTACACAGAGAAACCCTGTCTCGAAAAACCAAAAAAAAAAAAAAAAAAAAAAAAATGCCTCCGTCACACTGACCTGTAGGCAAGTCTATGGCGCATTTTCTTGATTGGTGATTGACGGGAGGGCTCAGTTCACTGTGGGTAGTACCACTCCTGGGCAACATGGCTGCTGTTGAGCCTGAAGAAGGAGCCAGTAAGCAGCGTTCCTCCATGGCCTTCGATCTCTGCCTCCTGGCCCTGCCCTGACTTCCCTTCATGGTGGACTAGAAGCTGTAAGATGAAATGAACTCCTCCGTAAGTGACTTTTGGTCATGGTGTTTATCACAGCCATAGAAAGCAAACTAACATACTTTCTATTTAAACCTAAATTCACACCAAGAGCATAACCATAGACCTGTCTCTGTGTTCCTCTTCCCTCCTTCAGTGTGTGGCCACAATGACTACATCTCTTCTTTACCCAGCCTTTCCTTGTTAATCAATCATGTCTTTACTTTAGTGGTGGCTGAGGCTAGCTTGTTGGGGCTCCCAGGGCACAGGCTCTCATCCTAACAACATTAACAGTGGATCTGGCCTGTACTTCCTGACCTGTGTTTCCCATAATTCTTAGGCGGGGGAGGGTACAGGGAGAGCATGCTACTTTCAGGAGACTAATCTGACCTTTTGTTTCCTCAAGGTCAATGTTCCGCTGGAACTTCCAGCTGAAAAAAACCCTATTCCTGCCTCTCCAAATCCCGCCCTCTCAGAAAAAGCGCTCAATAGTGGCTGTTCCTACCCTGAAGTTGCCAGCCGCCTAAAGCGCTGTAATTGAGCACAAACCCAGCGTGTGGAAGATACTTATCACCCTGCGCCTACAAGGTATTTAAGTTCCCACCAGGGCTGGAGAGATGGCTCAGCTGTTAAAGGCTAGGCTCACAACCAAAAATATAAGTTCCCACCTTTAGATTGGCCACGTGATTTTTTCCAGCTCCTTTCCCTGCCTCAATCTCTAGGGGTTGAAGGAAGTCATCCATGAGCTGCTTTGGTCAGAATAAACCTGGCCTTTTACTTTTTAAATTCAGCGTGACCTGGCTTACTGTGTTGGTGGAGAAACCTATTATTGGGGTACAGAAAACCTATTAGTCAATCTAAAAAAAACTCTGTGTCTCAGCATTTTGGAAACCCTCATAGCCTTCCATACGCAAAGCATCAAGTTAATCAGGCCACTGTGTTGCAAACAAGCATCTGTGTGCTCACTGCATGCCAGTTACATGCAGGTGCTGTGAGAGAGGGTAAAGAGGCTGGATGCACTAAGGGTCAAGCAGGGTCATGGGCACTGTACAGGCCAAGTGAAGATGCCTCGCTGAGAGTTTGGTAGAGCCAATGGGCTCTGGCCAACCTTGGGAGCACTGAGACTCCTCAATGTGTTTGTCTCTCTCCACCAGGGGCTCCAGAGCACTCCAGAGCATGACCACTACTTCTGCTAGGACCTGCAATTAAAAACAGATCTAGGGGCTGGCTTGTAGCTCAGTGGTCCTCAGCATCCCTAATGCTGCGACCCTTCAATACAGTTCCTCATGTTGCGGTGACCCCCAATCATAAAATTATTTCCTTGCTGCTTCATAACTGTAATTTTGCTAGTTTTATGAATGTAAATATCTGATATGCGATCCCTTGTGAAAGGGTCTTACAACCCCCAAAGGGGTCATAACTCGCCCTTTAATCCCAGCACTTGGGAGTCAGAGGCAGGTGGATCTCTGTGAGTTCGAGGACAGACAGGTCTACAGAGTGAGTTCCAGGACAGCCAGGGCTACACAGAGAAACCCTGTCTTGAAAAAACCAAAATAAATGAATAAAAATAAAGGCTGCAAATAAATGATGCTTACCTATAATGCTTCTGACCTAAATGTTAGTGTCTTAGCCCTCTTCTCTTGCCTTTAAACAAGATACTCCATAATAGGCACCTTGCAGTTTTATGTGCAGAGAAGGAAATTCTTTAAGAGAAGAAAAGCAAGCAGGGGCTGGTGCTGGGAACTAGCTAGCAGAATGCTGTTTGACCACGCATGAAGCTCCGCGTTTATCCCCTAGCACTGCGTAAACCCAGTGTGGTACTCGCCTGTAATCTCCACGTTCATGAGGTAGAAGCAGGATGATCAAATTGGAGGCCAGCCTAGGCTACATGGAACTTGACTAAAGAGAGAGGGGAGAGGATATGTTAAACTTAATCTTTAAACGTTACTTAATCTTGTTGGCAGTGGTGGCGCACACCTTTAGTTCCAGCACTCAGGAGGCAGAGACAGGCAGATCTCTATGAGTTCGAGGCCAGCCTGGGCTACAGAGCGAGTTCCAGGACAGCCAGGACTACACAGAGAAACCCTGTCTCAAAACAAAATAACACCAAATAGTCAGTCTGCACACCTGCTGTAGATGATGTTCATTGAGCAATGTCCCACAGAAAGCCTGAGAATCACAGATGTAGACTGTTGTTGTTGGAGGTTTTGCTCTTTGGCTCTTTTGGGGGCCTGCCACCCAGCTCCCAAATAAATCACAAATGGAGGCTTAGAATAATTAAGAATGCCCGGCCTTAGTTTGGCTTCTTTCTTGCCAGCTTTCCTTAACTTAGTCTGTCTACCTTTTGCCTCTGGGTTTTTCCTGTTCTCTTCTGTAAATCTTACTCTTACTCATGGCTTGCTGTGTAGCTGGGTGGCTGACCCCTGGAGTCCTCCTCATTCTCTGGCTCCTTCTACTCCTCCCAGATTTCTCTCTCTGCCTGCCAGCTCCGCCTATCTCTCTCTCCTGCCTTGCTATTGGCCATTCAGTTTTTTATCAGACCATCAGATATTTTACACAGGCAAAGTAACACAGCTTCACAGAGTTAAACAGTAACACACCTTAAAATAATATTCTACAGTAGGCCCTGCAAAGACATCCAAGTATGACTCTCTTGAGATGCCTGCACCCATATCTTGGATACAGGCTCCTTTTTTTTGTGTCTTTTTCTCTAGATGACTGTACCTAAATCTCTACATAATAAACTCATATGCTGCTGGGCATGGTGTTGCACACCATTAGTCTGGTATTTGGGAGGCAGAGACAGGAAGATTTCTATGAGTTCAAGGCCAGCCTGGTCTACAAAGTGAGTTCCAGAACAGCCAGGGCTATGTAGAGAGGCCCTATCTCAAAAAACAAAAATAATGAATAAACAAACTCGTGTGCTTTGCTTCACGCCGAATTATCCTGAACATCTTTCCTGCCGTGCAGTCAAGGATGGGACTTCACGTCCAGCTGTGTTTTCATTCTTGAGACAGGGTCTCATGTAGCCTCAGCATGCAGATGAATGATGGCCTTGAACATCCAGTCCTCCTGCCCCCTGAGTGCCAGATGACCCGCATGTACCACCACATTGGTTTCTGTGATCCTGGGACTCAAACACAGGGTTTCCTTGTGTGGTAGGCAAGCACTCTGCCCACTGAACAGTATCTCCAACCTTCACAGAAAAAGCTCTGAGAAACAGTCCGGGCAGCCTTATCAAGGACTGTCCTTGATAAGGAGACCCTTATAAGGAGAAGGGATGGAGCCTTTTATGCCAAGTCTAGGCAGTGTGGACAGACACAAGACAGTACAAGCTCTGTCCCTTAAAACAGCAGTTTTCTGCGTAGACTGATAGATCTGCAGCCATCTGCCTAAGCGGAGCCTGTGTCTGAGTATGACGACTGAGTGGATGTTCAGTACACTGTGGCTCCTCCAAGGTGAGGGATGGCTCCCACCAGTTAATTTCAGACAGTGACGAGCCCACAACAAGCAGTTGGGCAGATCATGCTAGAAGCGCTGTAAGCCATGAGTAAAGGAGACCAAAGGAGGCTGAGGTTGTGGAAGGGATGACTGAGCAGACAGGTGGGGCTGGACTGTCCTCAGGAGCAGCTGCTCTGGTCAGAAGGATGAGGCCCCAGGGAGTCCTGTGCAGAATGCTGCCATTGTGCCCACAGAGCGGCTGTCACCCCCGCATACCCAGCTGGCAGCCTGAGGATGAGGTGGGAGTCCTGCACCCTACATCAGCTGCTGAGTCTAGACAGCTGCTTCTAGGACAGTGGGAGGGAGAAGGTGGGAGGTCAGAGTCTGTAAGAGGAGACGAGGAAAGCCATGCTGAACATACTCGATGAAGGGAGAGAAAACAGTGTAAACCACAAGGCCTTAAGGAAAAAAAATTAAGAACGATTGGGCAAGACTGTAATGGGGAATGCAAATACATTACTACAGAGACCAAAAGAAAGACTTAAATATCTGGTTGCCTGTGCCCAGGAGTGGTCAGGAAAGTACCAGTTTACAAAGGATACAAAGATGTTTGCTCTCCTCCAGATTCATCTAGATATTCAAGGCATTTTCTCAAATGAAAATTACAGGAGGGAAAAAAAAAACACTGCCATATTAAAAAAAGAAAATAGTTGATGCAATTCTAGCCAAGTAACAAACAATGACTTGTGTTTTCTTTTCTGTCTGGATCTGAGTAAGCTGGCCATAAAAATGTGTTATGGAGATCTGGGTATGGTGGTGTAATGCTTATCCTCCCAGAATTTGGGAGGCAGAGGCAGGAGCATCAGGAGTTCAAGGTCATCCTCACTTACACTTCTCAGTTACAGGAGACCCCATTTCCGGAATGCAGAAAACATCGTTGGCTACGTGGCCGAGCAGGCAAAGGCACTTGTCAGCAAGCCTGAAGAACTGAGTAGGAGGAGAACCAAGCTCGTAAGTTGTCCTCTGCCGTCCGGTCTTACCTAGGTTTCTGCTGTGATAAACACCATCACCCAAAGCAACTAGGGGAGCAGAGGGTTTATTACAGCTTACAGTTAGTTCTACATCACAGTCCATCAATGCAGGAACTCAGGGCAAGAACTCAAGGCCAGAACCTGGAGGCAGGAGCTGAAACAGAGGCCATAGAGGAGTGCTGTGTTGTTGTACGGGCATGAGTTCACGCAGGTCCGTGGGAAGAAGATACTGAGCATCTTAAGGATGTCTCTAGCCTTTCAGCTGCAGGGGGACTCGGCCTCTTCATGGACTGAGACACATTCATTTAGCCTAGGGCATTTTTATTTTCCAAATTTACACTTAAGCAAGTTGATTTCCATATCCTCAAAACAACCAGACTGGTCTCCGAAGGGACAGTGCCCAATGCAAATCGATGAAGGAATATCACAGCGGGCTGGATTTTCCCAAGCAAGCTTTGCATAGGCTTTGTACCCTTGGGAAACTCTCCCGACCAGATTCACATAAAGGGCAACAGGAGAAGCAGAGGGAACTGAGAAATGAAAGCTGAATTAAGGCTAGGTGCTGGCACTCTGGAGCCAGGCCAAGTGTAAGTGTGGCTCACTGGCTTCTTCCCCATGGCTTGTTCAGCCCACTTTCTTATACCACGGAGAACCACCTGACCAAGGCTGGCACTAACCACACCTGCCCTGGGCTGGGCCCTCCAAATCAATCATTAATCAAGAATATGCACTTGGCCGGACAGTGGTGGTTCACACCTTTAATCCTAGCACTCTGGAGGCAGAGGCAGGCGGATCTCTGTGAGTTTGAGGGCCAGGCCAGTCTGCTCTGCAGAGATAGTTCTAGGACAGCCAGAGGCACACAGAGAAACCTTGTCTCGAAAACTCAAAAACCAAAACCAAACCAAAACCAAAAACCCAAAAACAAAAGCAAGCATCAAAAAAAGTCCCTCCAGATTGTTTACACATGACTGTTTGCAGGTGCGCAATGCTCTTGGCCTTCTAAATTCCCCCTCAGTGCTGGGCTTCCTTTTTTTGACGGATTAAGAAACTGAGGTTCAGAGAGAGCCTTGGCGACAGAAGCGGTTGGGAGCAAGGCAGATGTGGTACAGAGGTTTGCGCAACCTGGATGGATCCTCGGGGGCCCAGCTGGAGAGTCGGGACATGCGGAGCTACGAAGCCATTCATTCCTCCAGGCCACTCATTCATTCAGGATTCGCTGGGCACAGGCTCTAAATGCCAGAGAAGTGCAAACATCCACGAAAAGCATGCTCTCAGTACACACTCAGGATGGGGGGCACCAGGGGACCCAGGAAGTTACTGTACAGGGGAACTGATGTAGGTGGTAAACGCAGGTCGGAGAAGGGAGGGCGGAGCGCGGAAGCTGGGGCGGAAAAGAGGCGTGGCCAGGGGAGGAGGCGGGCCTCCGAGAGGGTCTCCAGGAGGAAGTGGGTGGGGCGGTGCCTTGGGAACGGAGGTGGGTGGTTAGGATGTAAACAAAAGCCTCCCTCCCGCGCTCTAAGAGGGAGTTCGGGGACAAAGAATCAGAACAAAGACGGGAAGCCAAGCAGTGAACAGACTGAGTTCAAGAAGTGCCTAATGGACTCAAGGCCTGGGCCAGAAGCAAAGCCTGAGGGAGCCTTGGGCATCCCTCCAGGGAGGTGGCAGGAACTAGAAGCAGTACCCCGGGGCCCTTGGGGAGGTGGCAGATGGATACCGGAAAGTGACTCCGAGGCCCCGGGAGACCCGGATTCTGAGGGCCAGGCAGGGAGAGGTGTCAATGGGAGACAATGAAGCTGCTGTGAGGATATCCGAGCCAGGCGGTAAACTCCCACCTTGTTTGTGGCCTGCCCTGGGAGGCAGAGTCAGCACACCAAGAGAGGCGACAGAGCTGCATGTCCTCCAGAGGCCCGAGACGTAAATATGTGCACAGACACACGGAAGCACCCGGGAGATTGGGACAGGAAGTGGATTCCGTGGGAGGCAGTAATAAAGGTAGTTTTCTGGGTTACTGGACATATGCTCCTGTGTTTTGTGTAGGACTGGGGAATCGGAACCCCGTGTTAATTAGACAAAGCACTGCACCCTCCAATTATAATATGCAGTTCCTGAAATCACAAGGGCACAAGATACCTACAGGCCACGTGTCACGAGGAAGAGAACGGAACTTTGTGGTCGGTGCCTGGGAGAGAACAGACCCGAGTGACGGAGCGAAGTCTTTGCTGCGGACATAGACAGCCTAGTGGAAAGACAGTGTCAAGAGGAAAGACACTCAACCCTTGTGGCTGACAAACGTCTGAGTTTCCCAAAACGGAAATGGTTCATAGGGGCCGGGGAGTGGCTCAGCCAGCCAGGTGGTAAAGCGCTTGCTGCCAAGCGTGGAGACTTGGGTTTGAGCCTAGCCCTCCAATAAAAAAGCCAGGCGGTGTTTGCCGGAAATCTCAGTGCTGGAGAGGTGAAGACAGGCCCCGCTCTGTGTTTGTTACATATCTCCTAGACTCCTTTGTCCTGGGCCCCTGGGTTAGATGGAATAACACATGGCTTTTTCAGGAGAGGAGGCATCGTCCAAAGCCAGTCTCTTGCCTGTGGTGAGCAGCCCAAGGCACAGTGGAGAACTACTTCCCCAGAGCAGCACATTAGGACCTCCAGCTCTGCACTCTCTAACCCTGAGCCTTTTTGGGTTTTTTGTTGTTGTTGTTGTTGTTGTTGTTGTTGTTTTCAAGACAGTGTTTCTTTGTGTAGCCCTGGTTGTCCTGGAACTCACTCTGTAGACCAGGCTGGCCTCAAACTCAGAGATCCACCTGCCTCTGCCTCCCGAGTGCTGGGATTAAAGGCCTGCACCACCATACCTGGCTAGAAGATATAATCTCAACAAGCAGTAACATTCACAGTCTTGGTTTAAAAAACAAAACAAAATAAAACAGCCCTCCTCGTGTGTGAGCATGTATGTGTACCGTGTAGAATGTGCTTATGTTTTCTCATTCACTCCGGGCCAAATTGACTTGTAAGTGCTCCTGTAAACTCAAGTTGTTACCTGGCCCACCTTCTCTTCGGTGCACAGTAAAACTAAAATTTTAAGAGAAAAACTCCTAACGACAGTGGCCTCTACAGGCTAAGGTTGGCCTTATGCCAGTCAAAGACAAAATAGTGGCAGAGGACACAAAAGAGTATTTAATTAACACGACTCCTTTGGTAAAACAGAGGTGGCGATATCTAGATGGCTGGGGATTAACACAAGTTTCTAAATTTAAACTTTAAAGAAAATCTTTTTTTTTTTAACTAAAAAGGTGAGGTATTTATATAATTTTACAGCTCTGGCCAAGATGTTGTCCTCTTGATCCTTGACTCAATTCTGGTTCTATGACATGGTTCCCACTGCTGGAGGGCGTGGATTAACTTTGAGAACCGGTTACCCCTGCTCCAGGCACAATTTTTGTCCTACCAGATAATTGTCCTCTGAGATCCCAAACTCTTTGTTTCAAGACTGAAGAGAACGACTTACCTCTGTTTTCAGGGGTGTGTGTGTGCAAATGTAATCATTTTAAGAAATTTTGTTGTTACTGTTCTTTTGGTTTGTTTTTGTTTGTTTGTTTGTTTGAGACAGGGTTTCTCTGTGTAGCTTTGGAGCCTGTCCTGGAACTCACCCTGTAGCCCAGGTTGGCCTCGAACTCACTGAGATCCGTCTCTGCCTCCTGAGTGCTGGGATCAAAGGGGTGTGTCACCACTGCCCACCTGCTTTTTGAGAAAATTTAAAGATATATATATATATATATGTATATATATATATATTAGCTATATATAATATATTAACTTTAAAGATCTATATATTAAGGATTTTATTTTTATGTGCATTTGGTGTTTTGCCAGCACATATGTCTGTGAAGATGCCAGATCCCCTGGAATTGGAGTTACAGACAGTTGTGAGGTGCCATGTGGGTGCTAGGAATTGAACTCAGAACCTTTGAAAGAGCAGCAGGCCCTAAAAATGTGTTTTCCTCCTCCTCCTCCTACTTCTGTAAAAAAGCAAACAAACCAGGCTGGAGAGATGGCTCAGAGGTGACGAGTCCTTGCTGCTCTTGCGAAGGATCCATGTCAGGCAGGTCTAAGCCACGTCTGACTTGAGCTCCAGGGGATCCAATGCCCATTTCCGGTCTCCACTCTCATGAACGTGGCATGCACACACCTACACATTAAATAAAACCTAGAATTTCA
This sequence comes from Peromyscus leucopus, assembly GCF_004664715.2. NCBI lineage: Eukaryota > Metazoa > Chordata > Mammalia > Rodentia > Cricetidae > Peromyscus > Peromyscus leucopus. The sequence continues at coordinate 7,129,811 of NC_051084.1, read as the reverse complement.
AAAAAAGAAACAGCACTGGGGCTGAGAGGTGGCTCATTGGTTGAGAGCATTGGCAACTTCTCCAGAGAACCCAGGTTCAGCTCACAGGCGTCACAGGGCTCGAAACCCTCTGTATCTTCAGTCCCAGGAGATCTGACATGGTCTTCTGACCTCCAGAGGCAAAGACTTGCATGTGGTATACACACATGCACACAGATAAAACACTCACACATAAAATTTAAAACTAATTAAACAGTATTTTATTTTGATACGTGAGCCCACAGAGGTATATATATGAGAACCCACGAGAGACTGTTAAAGGGTATCAAGAATTTATTAAGATATAAAATGGAGATAATACACTCATGGATATAGAACAAGTAAATAGCCATCATTGTCTTCCGTTCTGCTCAGGGGTGAAGGGAACCAACCAGCAGTTCTCTAACCTCCCAAGAGAGAGTGACCCCCTTCTCCCTCCCCTTAAATGGGTCAGGTACACGGACAAGAAGCCACGCGCTAAGGCCTGTACCCCAAAGCCATTGGTGGAAAAAATTCCCACAACAATATTTTGCTATTCAGAAAGAAATAGATGAGCTGGCCGATGGTGAACGCCTTTATTTCCAGCACTCAGGATCTCTGTGAGTTTGAGGCTAGCCTGGTCTACAAAGCAAGTTCTAGGATAGCCAGAGCTGTGTTACACAGAGAAACCCTGTCTCAAACAATAACAACAAAAGACAACAATTAAAAAAAAAAAGAGAGTGAGAGCAAAGAAATTGTTTCTGGAATTTCATAAAGGAAGACAAAAAACGTCAAAGATGGGCTAAAAATAGAGACGGCTCATAGAAATGAAACGCCAGCCACAGCCAAATGCCACAGCCAAATGCCACAGCCAAATGCTGCAGCCAAATGCATCTGTTACCATCATTCCCTTAGCAGGCTGAAGATATGCAAAGAGTTCACCACAGGCTCTGCATATGACGCTCTGGGGAAACAGGCACCTCTTGTAGCTGGTGGAGCACCGGTTGGTACTACCCTAGGAAGAGAATTTAACGCTCATAAAATCACAGGTGTGTGTTCTCTCCGGCACATCAGTCTCATGCTTAGAAGTCCACCTATAGAAACCTTGGCACTGGGCAGTCCTTTTCAGATCCATGTCTTCCCTCGGTCCTCCAGCTTGTCTGAGTCCTGACTCCCTTGGGCAGTCCTTTTCAGGTCCACCCTCTTCCCTAGGTCCTCCGGCCTGTCTGAGTCCTGACTCCCAAAGCCTCGCGTTTGCTTTTCTTCTCTTTCTTTGGAATACTGGACTTTGGATTCCCTTACCCTTTCTCTGAAGTGTCCCCCACCCTAACCCTTGCTTCCCTCTTTCTCCTCTTCATCTTCCCTCTCCAAGGGTCTCCCCCACTCCCTCCCCCCCCAGGCTTTCCTTTGCATGTCAATGCGGTTGTCCTGGGGTTTCCTTCTGGTTTGGTTCTTAAATTTGTTTACTGTTGAGACTAAGAGCTCCCAAGAGCTGACCTAAATTTCACTGATAACAAGTGGAGTCCCAGATGAGACTCCCCAAAGTTCCTGGTGACATGTGATGACCACAAAGGGACCCTAAAGAAGTTGCTTCAGGGGCAAAATGGGTGGTTGAACTTCAGGACCTTAGAAGCCACCTGGGAAGGACTTACACAGGAGTCCAGCCACTCCAGTAGCTGTCGCAGTGGCTGGAAGCAGGTCCTAGGTTCATCCCTCGAGTCCAGCCTTGGAGGCCAGAGGAAGGGCCCTGAGGAGAAGCCAAATCCACCAGATGTTGGTGGGTACTCCTGAGAGCCTACTCAGGGACGCTAACGTCCTTTGTTATGGCTTCTTTTGGTACTCTGCCGAGGGCTTTGTGATGCTGAACTGTTGCATAAACTCAACGGCTGCTCCAGCTGGATGAAATCTTTAAATGAAAAAAGAGAGAGGGAGACAGCAAAAGCTAAATATTTGCACTGGAATGAAATAATACGGGTACAGTGTTGTGTGTCTGCGTCATTGTTTAGAATGTCAAGAGATTGGAAGCACCTATAATAAAGAACTCCTAAGTGGCTGGGCATGGCTGCTCATGCCTGTAATACCAGCACCCAGGCATGAGGCCTGCCAGGAGTTGGAGCCCAATGAGCCAATGCAGGCAGCTGGAGAGATGGCTCAGAGGTGAAGGTCGAGTCCTGCTTTCCTGCTCCAGCTGAGGACCAGAGTTCAGTTCCCAGCACCCATATCAGCTTACAACTGCCTGTAACTCCAAGTCCAGGGGACCCAACACTGTCTTCTGGACTCTGAGGGTACCTGCAACACACTTGGCACTCACACGGTGTACACACACACAAATAAAAGTCTTTAGAAATATAAGAAAATGAGAGAGAGGCTCACAGAAACACCAACAAAGCACATGACAGGAAGTAGCTCCCCCAAGAGGCAGACTCAAAAGTGAGTCTGGGTTTCTTCTGTGTCCTGGATTTTCTCTGTTCTAATGTTTTAGTTTTTAAAAGCATTTGTGTGCATGCCCATGGCATGGAACTCATGTGGAGGTCAGGGGACAGATTTCCAGAGTCGGTTCTCTCCTTCCATCAGTTGGGTTTCAGAGTTACGATGTCAGGTGTGGTGGCCAGCACCTTTACCCACTGAGCTATCTCTTGGACCTACAAGCACGTATTTTAAAGACTTAAAAAGAAAACAAGCTATTTTTCCCGGTGGTAGTAGCACATGCCATTAATCCTAGCACTGGGGAGGCAGAGGCAGGTGGATCTCTGTGAGTTCGAGGCCAGCCTGGTCTATAGAGTGAGTTCTAGGACAGTCAGGGCTACACAGAGAAACCCTGTCTGGAAAAACAAAAGCAACAGAAAAAAATCAATTACTGGTCATGAGGTTGAAGGGTTCACAACACGCCTCCCCCCGCCCCCAACGGTCGCATTTACCAGGCGGACACTTCCGCCTAGCAAGTTCTGGCCAAGGCATCTCGCGTGACCAGAATCCGTGACGTTACATGGCTACGTAAGTGTGCAATGTGACCATGTGGTCTACGCACACGCGTAGAGTAGTGACGTGATCTGGCCACGCCCCCAGCCGGTTTTTAAAGCGGAGCGCCATATTCCCAGCTCTCTCTTCTCCTCTTCCCCCTCTCCACGCACGTGTCTCTCCCACAGGCCTGCACTTTCTGTCCTTTGTTTCTAATAAACTCTATAAGCGGATTCTGTCGTGTTTCGTGACACTTCTTTGCAGGGTAAGAACACAACGCAGCTAAATAACTAACATTTTGGTGCCGAAACCGAGCGGGCGCTCCCGGGTGCTTTGCGCCTGGAAACCCGCGAACCGGGGAATCTGCTCCGTACGCAACAGACCGCTCTCCATTCGCCTGAATCGCATCCAAATTGCATCCAACACCGCTTTCTTCGATTGGTGAGTTCCCCATCTTTCGGCCAGCGTAAACGGTTTCCTGAATCTGTGAGAACGACTGTTGATTGTCCGGCGCCTCACACGTGTTCTTGAGACCCGGGGAACCCCCGACCATGGTCTTCATTGGCTACGGTCGGCCCCTATCGCAGGCCTAACTCTTCTAGCCGTCTCCCACGTCTGCAGCCTGAGATATTTCTTGAGTTAGGGCCACCACCGTTGGTGCGTTCTGGGAGCCACGTGAGGCCGGCACGTCCATCTCCTTGACGAAGGGGTAAACGCTGTCTGATTCCCGGGAATCCTTTCCTCACCGTGGAGGGGGCCCCTGCTTCTGTGGCTGACGAGTCAAGGAGCAGCCTGTGCCCGGTATCCGCCCTTGGCCTTGGGACGCCTGGGCCTTGGCTCCGGATCACGTTTATTTTTTTTCTGCCTCCGCTGCAGACATGGGAAACAGGGCTTCCAACTCTGTTGCTCCTTCCTCTCCGTTGGGCTGTCTTGTTGAGGCTTTGAAACCTCTCAGTTTGATGCCTCACATAAAGATTTCTAAGCTAACTCGTTTATGTTAAAAAAAAAAAAAAAAAAAAGAGATGGCCAAAGTATGTTTTAAAAAAATAACAAAGGGCCACTAAGCGGCTCCTTGGATCCCGATATTTCACGGGAGCTATCCAATCACTGTCGGCGTTCAGGCAAATGGAAAGAGTTGCTTTCTTCTCTCTCAACGCTAAACTGTCTCTTCTCGTTTCCTTCTCTCCTGCTCATATGCTCCTAGCTATACGTAAACCAGAGGATTCTCTGACTCCGGAATTTCTGACTCTAGATCTTGCTAAGGAACCAATAATTAAAATTCATGTTCCATCCACTCTCTCAGATAAAAAGTAAGCTGGGTTCTTATATGTCTAATTCTGCTTCCTTTATTAAACAGTTTCAATATATAACTCAATCTTATAGTCTCACCTTTCCTGACCTTCTGAGGAGCTCAGGCGGGTATGGAAGCAGGCTAGGATTCACGCAGACGAAATTCATCAAACTAACCTTTCACACCCCCCAGGAGCCGAAGCGGTTCCTGACCGGGAGCCACTCTGGCTGTCTAGCCAGAGATAGGTTTATTACCTGTCTCCTGACAGGCCTCCGTAAGGCTGCCCTAAAACCAGTAAATAATTCAGGATAAGGACGAATCTGTCTCTTGTTCCCCAAACCTACCTGACTAAAACTTAAGCATCTGGAGAGCGAGGCTCCTGACCCCACAGGCAAAAGAGTCACTTGTGGCATTTAAGGTGTGCCAGGGAAGAGATAAAAGCCCGAAAACAAAATTGCCAAGTGCTGGCACTCGCTGACTTCCAAAAGCTGTTGGGTCCCTGTTTTAAATGAGGAAAAGGCCACGGGCTACCGAATGCTCTGCTAGGCCATCAACAGCCTTGTTAAAAGTGCCGCCTAGAAAGACAGAGTCAGCTGACTGCCCCAGGCACCAAGATGCATGGGTACATCAAGCTAAGACCTCCAACAGACCTAGGCTTGGCTACAGACATGACAGGGAACCCAGAACGCAGCAGGGAAGCGATCCGTTTCTTTCCTTCTGGACACCAGAGCCATTGACTCAGTCCTGGGAGTCTTGGGATGCCACCTCTCCTTTATTGTCGGGTACAGGGGACAGCCTTATCTACCTCAGCAGACACCGCCATTTAATTGCATTTTCAGAGGCATCCCTCTCACACACACATTCTTAGTGGTGCCAAGCTGCCCTGTACCTTTAATGGGAGGGATCTCCTAGCTAAGGTGGAGCATCCATTTCTTTTCACTCCACACATTTGCCTCCTCCCAGATACGCCAGCAGCTCTCTTACTTCTTCTCCTAGCCACTAACTCTACAGACTCCAAATATGCTTTTCATATCCTCCTGTCCCACGCTGCTATTTGGAGGAGCGTGGAGGATCAGTGTCTCAGGCCATATAATGGCCATGCAGCAGGAAAAGTTAAATATCTCCTCAGACCAGTTCTAACACCAGGTCTTTTCCAAGCCTCCAGCTGTTCCAGACAGTCTGTTAACCCCTCTTTTATGTCACCTAAGGTCTATTCTATGAAGCTATGCGGACTGTTCACTGCCTCAGCCGTGTGACAATCCTTGCCCATCTCCAATACACATGGGGATCAGGTTCTTCTCTTTCCTCCAGGCCAGCACCCTTCACCTCTTTCCCCTAAGTGGCATGGACCCTTCAAGGTAATTCTTGTAACCCCCACAGCTGCTAAACTCGAGGGCTTTCCTCACTGGGTCCACCTGTCCACCTAAAACCTTTTATCTCACCTCCATCCCAGAAAAATCTCTCTTCATATACAGTGAAACAAACAGGGAATCTCACTCTCAAGCTCCAGAGAACATCAGGACCCACTGCCTTGTCACCAATTCCAGAGAAATAAGGTATCACCCCTTCCTTTCCCAACCAGGGCCACACAGAGCCGGAGGCAAAAAGGACCATCAAAAATATCCAGGTGGTAAGGAATAATGTAATACAACCATTTATCATTGTTCAATACTCAGCAACTGATCACCTGTGTTTCCCAAGTGTTAACCTAATAAGGGAAATAGGTATCTTAAATAAACTACCTCCAGCAAGGCTTGCCTGAGGAAAACAGGTGCCTTACATGAATTACCTCTAATGAGGCTTGTCTCAGATAGATTAAGCAGAGTACTAAGACCAGATCTACCTCAGGTGAATGTCACATGCCTCTATCTGGGCAGGCCAAATCTACCTCAGACAAATGCCAACTCCAAAATAAAATAATAACGATTCTTTCTCTCTAAGCTCTCTCTATGTCAACAGTATCTTGTTAAATGGGAGTCCCCAGCAGCAGCACGGATGGACAGCCGCAGAACCAGGAGACGGCAGAACGTCGTTCCAGGACCTCCACCATCATCCCCGGACTTCACAAGATACCCCTCACACCCCAAGAGCCAACCAACGCCCACTATTCAGCTGGAAGCAGTCTTTGAGAGAAACGTCGCCCCCATACCCAGTCAACCACAATTTTTTCTTTTTTTAAAAAAATAAGAGTCGGGAATGAAGGGTTCACAACACGCCTCCCCCGCCCCAACGGTCGCATTTACCAGGCGGACACTTCCGCCTAGCAAGTTCTGGCCAAGGCATCTCGCGTGACCAGAATCCGTGACGTTACATGGCTACGTAAGTGTGCAATGTGACCATGTGGTCTATGCACACGCGTAGAGTAGTGACGTGATCTGGCCACGCCCCCAGCCGGTTTTTAAAGCGGAGCGCCATATTCCCAGCTCTCTCTTCTCCTCTTCCCCCTCTCCACGCACGTGTCTCTCCCACAGGCCTGCACTTTCTGTCCTTTGTTTCTAATAAACTCTATAAGCGGATTCTGTCGTGTTTCGTGACACTTCTTTGCAGGGTAAGAACACAACGCAGCTAAATAACTAACAGAGGTAAGATGTTCTCTATTGGTGTACTGTTGCTCCTAAGTCACCAGAGGGTAAGGAAGTATGTGACTGTCACCCTGTGTATGTGCACAGGTCTCTATTTTTTTTTTTTTTTTGGTTTTTCGAGACAGGGTTTCTCTGTGTAGCTTTGCGCCTTTTCCTGGAGCTCACTTGGTAGCCCAGGCTGGCCTCGAACTCACAGAGATCCGCCTGGCTCTGCCTCCCGAGTGCTGGGATTAAAGGCGTGTGCCACCACCGCCCGGCTTCTCTATTCTTCTACAATCACTTGAGTCTGTACCAAGCTAAATAAGGGCTCATATGGACACCGCCAATCTAACTTATTACCGTAGTTCCTTCTAGTTTCCTCCCCTTGCTTATCACACACACACACACACAGAGGGGGGCTGCGTGGGGGGAGAAAGAAAGAAATGAAGTAAAGAACTTGGCGATTGTGAGTTTGAAGCCCACCAGTGCTTCGATTTGAGAACATCAGAGTGTTCAAGAAAAAAGAAAAAAAAAAAAGAAGTGCTGCCTGGACCTCCCTGCTCTATGATGGACTGAAGCTCTTGAAGCCAATCTCTTTACATAGCCCAGGCTGGCTCCAAACTCTGACTCCTTCTGCTCCTGCCTCCCAAGCTGAAACAGCTTGAGAGTCGATCTCACCAACTCTCCTCCTCCAGGTCTTTGTGAGCAGCCCTTGCAGCATCCCCAGGCCAGGGCAGCATGCGGCTGCAGAAGAAGTGGGGATTCTGAGACTGTGCCCACCGCCCAGGCCAGGGCAGCATGCCCCTGCAGAAGTGGGGAGTCTGAGACTGTGCCCACCACCCAGGCCAGGGCAGCATGCCCCTGCAGAAGTGGGGATTCTGAGACTGTGCCCACCACGCTGCAGCGCCCAGAGGCTTAAGGGAAGGGAAACATGAGACAGAATTGTGAGGGAACTCTCTGCCCCTATCTAGATGACCACGTGAGTGTCATGCTTGCCTCTGCTGGGGAAGTCAGAGCCTTAGGATTCTGTGGGTTGGGTGGTTGGTTGGTTCAACACTTAAGAAGTATTAAAATGAAATGGTCAGCTGAGGAGATGGTTCAAGGGGGTAAAGGCGTTTGCTGCCAGGCCTGATGACCTGAGTTCAGTCCCTGGACCTCCTATGCAAGAACTGACTCCTGACTGTCACGTGTACACACAAACACAAAGAAAGGTTTAGGACTGGAGAGATGGCTCAGTGGTTAAGAGCACTGACTGCTCTTCCAGAGGTCATACACACACACACACACACACACACACACACACACACACACACAGGTTTAGGACTGGAGAGAAGGCTTGGTGTTTGAGAGCACTGACTACTCTTCCAGAGGTCCTGAGTTCAATTCCCAGGAACCACATAGTGGCTCACAACCATCTGTAATAAGTTCTGGCTCCCTCTTCTGGCCTGCAGGAACACATGCAGACAGAACACTATACATAATAATAAATAAAATCTTAAATAATAATAAGTTTAGTTATAATAAATTATAATAAATAAAGGTTTAAAGCTAAGATGCCAATTTTCTTTTTATAAGATGGCAACCAAAAATTTTTACATTGCAGCTCTTTTTTTTTTTCCTTTTTCTTTTATGTGCATTGGTGTTTTGCCTGCAGGTATGTCTGTGTGTGAGTGTGTGTGTGTGTGTCAGAAGCCCTGGAACTGTATTGGGGACTATGGAGGTCCAGCCTCTCGATAGTCCCCTCCCAGGGTCCGGGAAGAATCTACAACCAGCTGATAATTAATCTTTGATGAAAAGAAATGAATCTATGTACACGAAACTCCTTAGCCCATATACTTTATTATTCTGTGACAGTTATAAGCTTATATTCTGCTCTCATATTTAGGTTATCTTTAGCCTGATTTCTCTCTACACTTGTCTGCGATCCCCTCTATGTTCTATCTTAATTCCTTCATCTAGTTCTGCCCGTTCTAGGTTCTCATCTATCTAGTTCTTTCCCCTATCAGCTCCTCTCACATCTTCTCTCTCATCTGGCTCTTCCTCATCTTGTTCTTCCCCATCTGGCTCTTCCTCATCTTCCATCTCGTTCCTCTTGTCCTCTCTTCTAGCCCTTCAATCTAGTTCTTCCCCATCTCAGTTCGTTCCTCTCAAGTTCTTACCCGTCTAGTTCTTCCATTCTCTTCTCTCCTCTCTGTCCTCTCGTGCCCTGGGAGTTCTGGTATATATACACTTACAAGCAGTATTCCCTTAGCAGTGCAAAGCCAGGCTTCCAGGGTCAAATGGAGGGGGTGATAAGAATCACACAGGGAGGCAATAACCGTTAATTATCACTTGCAACCCCCAAAGGGAAGTGACCTATGGGGAAATGAATTAACTAAAGGCTAAATTCAGGTAATATCTAAGAAGAGGGCTCTTATGTGCTCAACTATAATCTTAAACGTGGTTGGTAGAAAGTGTTAAGAATCTATAAGTTGCTAGGTCAATGGGAGAAAATAAAACTGTCTTCTTTTTTCCTGTAGCTCCTATCTGTCCAAGCTATCTGCTGTTTTTTCTGCAGGGTGGGGGAAAGTGTGCTCAGTTGCTAGGCAACCTGTGTACAGCTAGATGCCTCTGGTGATAGTTTAAGGGCGATCTGGAACTAGAGGTAAGGTTTGGGAAAGGAGGAAGTAAGGCTTAATTGGCACATCCGCCAGGCCTTCTCAAACAGGTAGCCTGGATGCTTAAGTTTGTTCTTAGAGAGTACAGAGGTATCTCTGATAAGGTACTTTCCTCCATCCGGTGATGGACCTGGCCGGATGCTACCAACGATAATTACAGGGAGGCTTGAACTGGGAGTTCTGGCTGAGCATAGCTGTCAGTGAAGAAGGTTATCCAAATATTCCTAGAAGTGGTTAGGTAAGGAGTTAGAGGTCTATAAAGTTGGTAAGGCTGTAAGAAATGAGGGTCCGAACTGAATTGTGTAAAGCTATTACTTAATGTCTACCTGACCTAGGCGGTGTCCCCTTGTGGAATTTACCTTAAGTCAAGAGACTCGCCTGTGGGTTGTTATCACTGTTAATCTTCGGAAATTGGGTGACCACCTGGGTGATGTCTCCTTTAGTTCTTGAAAGTGGCTAGGGGAGATATCTGATTCCAGAGAAAGCCTTTCCTGAGGCTGTTCTCCAAATGCCTGGAATGTGTATGTCTAGAGAGTGATCAGTCCACATTGTTAGCCCTTCTTAGGGAAAAATCAATTGGGAAAACTAGGAAGGCACACATGATTTTCATAACAGAATACAGCTGATATATAACAAGCCAAGTAACACCAAAAACTCCTTGGGATTTGGCTTCCTCTGGAGGAATTCCCTGATTCCTCCAGGTAGTGACTTTGCCATAACCAGCTGAGTTCTTATGATATTCCTGCGGCCCGCAGCAGAACTGGACTTACAGACAGTTGTGAGCTGCCGTGTGGTTGCAGTAGCCAATGCTCTTAACCACTGAGCCACCTCTCCAGCCCCTGGTTGCATTTATTTGTGTATTTTTGTGTGTGCACTGCTGTGGAACAATCCTTTTCTACACTCTGAATATGTATTACTCTCATTGGTTAATAAAAAGCGGACAGGCTAGAAGTTAGTTGGGAAAGCCAAACTCAGAATGCTGGGAAGAAGGAGGGCCCAGTCAAGGGAGGCACCAGCCAGCTGTCCAGGAGGCAAGACATGCTAGAGGACAGGTAAAGCCACGAGCCATGTGGCAATACATAGATTTATAGAAATGGGTTAATTTAAATGTAAGAGCTAGTTAGTAACAAGCCTGAGCTATCAACTGAACTTTTATAATTCATATTCAGCCTCTGAATCGGTTATTTGGGATCAGGCAGTCGGGGGTTGACATCAGAGGACAACTTTTGGGACTCAGTTGTCTTCTTCCATCATAAGAGTTTGGGAATCAAACTCAGGTTGGCAGGGTTGGCAGGGGAGTGCCTTCAACCTGCTGCTGAGCCCATCTTGCTGGCCTATAAAACAATAAACTTTATCTTCTATGTATTTTGCCACATTACAAAAAATAATAAATAAAATTTCAATTTAATGAGCCCATTCTCTGTTTCTTTACATTGTGTATGTTTCTACATTGGACGGCATTTTAGTTCATTGCTTCTAACTATTGCATAGTATTATGTGGTTTTCCAGAACACTCCAGACTTCACCTTCTCGGAGACCAAAACATCAATGGAGATCCTTTGAGTGAGGTGAGAGGTAGGGGGAACTGTTTCTCTGACATCAAAGGCTTTGCTGTCGGAGCAAGGGTGTGGGGGAGGGGCAGCATCTGTGGAAAATGGCAGTTGGTTATCAAGAGATGAAATCTAGATCACCAGGGACCCAGTCAAAGCCAGCTTACATGTCTGTGAGCAGACATGTCTGTGCCCAGGACTCAGGGGGAAGAGCAGAAATGTAGGCTACCTATTTGTGGGGACACATCCTTGGGAGGGCACCGTGGGAACAGCCTCCCAGGGCTGTGAGGTGCTTGAGGGGGCCACGTGAAATCCACGGGGATGGAGTCAAAGGGGCTGGAAGAATAGTGTGTGTTGTTTTCTGTATTTTAACACACATTGTATAGAGCTGTTGCTCACACATAAACACTTGCTGATGTCAGGGTTATTCTACGTTTATAGGCATCTTATTTAACTGTATACTATAGACCTCACGTGGTCTATGATGTTGAGTCCAAGCCTTAGTATTTTTTCATGTGTAATATCTATTATATTTATAATCTAATGTTGCTTTCTGTCTTCCTTATTTAAAAGATTTATTTTAGCAGGCCGGGTGGTGGTGGCATGTGCCTTTAATTCCAGTATTCGTGAGGCAGAGCCAGGTGGCTTTCTATGAGATCGAGGACAGCCTGGTCTATGGTCTACAGAGTGAGTTCCAGGACAGGCTCCAAAGCTACACAGAGAAACCCTGTCTTGAAAAAAATAAAAACAAACAAACAAACAAAAATTATGTATTTTGTATATGTCTGTGTGTGGGTTTTTTTTTTTTTCTTCATATTTTTGAGACAGAGTCTTACTATGCAGCTCTGGTTGTCCTGGAATTCACTATATAGACCAGGCTGACCTCAAACTCACAGGGATCTGCCTGCCTCTGCCTCCTGAGCTACACCCAGCTTATGTGTAGTTTTGTACAGATCCCCTGGAACTAGTTACAGGTGGTTGTGTGAGCTGCCCAGGATGCATGCTGGGAGTCAAACTCAGGTCCTTTTTGAGAGTGGTACACTTTCTAACTGCTGAGCTGTCTCTCAAGCTCTAGTTTTCTTCTTTGTAAAAGATTTTATTTTCAAGTGTGTGTGTGTGTGTGTGTGTGTGTGTGTGTGTGTGTGTGTGTGACAGCAAGAGCCCCCAGAGGTCAGAATGTTGGTGTTGGAGCTGGGGTTACAAGTGGTTGGGAACCTCCCGAAGTGGATACTGGGAACTGCGTTTGGGTCCTCTGCAAGAGCAATGTGGCCCTTAAATACAGGCATCTCTCCAGCCACTCCCCTCGTGTTTTTTTTTCCCCTACTGTTACAGATATACAGGTAATATTTAAGTGAGGAAAAAGTCATGTACACAAGGGATTTTTATTTTTTAAAGACAGGGTCTCATATAGCCCAAGTTGGCCTCCAACTTACCATGTGGCCTAGGCTGGCCTTGATCCTCCTGCCTCTACCTCCCTAGTACCGGGCTCAGAGATATACACCCCCATACTTGGCCCAAGAGCTTCATTTCCATAGCTTTGGCTGTTATAACATTCTTTTAAGGTAGACACTGTGACTCCTAATTGAAGGGAGACAGTGAGAGATGTGAAGTTCACGCCCAAGGCTACCCTGAGAACACCAGTGATGCTGCCCTGCGGCCTGTCTCAGTTACTTTTCTCTGCTGGGAGAACATATGGGACAGAAACAGCTTTAGGACAGGTTTCCCTCGGCTCACGGTTGGAGGGTGAAGGGATAAGGCATAACAGTGAGAGCAAGAGGCAGCTGAGCAGCCACGGTCAGGGAGCAGCAGATGCTGCTGGGCCTCAACCCTTCTGATTCCACCTAGGATCTTGACCCATGGGGATGGTGCCGCCCACATTCAGGGTGCGTCTTCCCACCTCAGCTAACCTAATCTAGGAATTCACAGACACTCAGAAGTCGGTTTCCATGGAGACCCTGGATCCCATCAAGCTGACATTTATGATTAACCATCTCAGTGCCTTTATTTGCAGTATATTTCTGAGTCTATCCGGTTTTGTTACAACCGGAAGTGATAGTCCTGGTTGTCAACATTTAATAGAATTTCAAAACAGCCAGCAGAGAAGACTTGAAATGTTCCTGGCACAAAGAGGTGGTAGAGGTCTGAAACAGTAACACACCAGTTACCCTGATTTAATGTTGTACACATATATTAACATGCAAACTGTACTCCAGAAACAGTACAATTACTGCGTTAATAAAAATACAATTAGGACCATCGAGATGGCTCAGTGGGTATTGTTGCCAAGCCTGATGACCTCGGTTCAGGGGCAGGAAAGAACTACCTCCACAAATTAGCCTCTGTCCTGCACACGTGCACCACTGCACAAGCACACCCACGCCTGTGTGTACACCAACACGTGTGCACCCCCCCCCACAATACACAAATACAAGTTGTTGTTTTATTTATTTATTTTGAGACAGGATCTCAAGTAGCCCAGACTGGCCTCCAACCAGCTCTGTTCAGGACGCCCTTTAATTCTGCTCTTCCTGCTTCTGCTTCCCAAGTGCTGGGCTCGTGGTCGTATCCCACCATGTCTGACTTGTGTGGTGCTGGGGGTGGAACCCGAGGCTTTGTGCATGCTAGGCAAGTACTCTGCCAGCTGTGCTACATCTCTAGCCCCTTCAAATTAAAAAAACAAACAAAAAACAAAACAAAACGAAAACAAAGGCCAGGCGGTGGTGGCTCAGGCCTTTGATCCCAGCACTTGGGAGGCAGAGGCACTTGGATCTTTGTGAGTTTAAGGCCAGTCTGCTCCAGGACAGCCAGGGCTACACAGGGAAGCCCTGTCTTGAAAAACAAACAAATAAAAGACAAAACAAAACAAAACAGAACAAAAAAGCATCACTTTAGTGGAGTCCTGATTCTGGGGTTCTCTGCTTTCTCTTCCATTGTGATCTAAAGCAGTTTTTCACCCCAGGGAGAGGGAGTCATGGTGGAGCCAGCAGCTTCTGGGTTCTGAGACAATTGGGATGTTTGTTTTTGGTTTGAGACAGGGTTTCTTTGTATTCCTGGCTGTCCTGGAACTCACTCTATAGACCAGGCTGGCCTCGAACTCAGAGATCCGGCTGCCTCTGCCTCCTGAGTGCTGGGGTTAAAGGGGTGAGCCACCATGCCCTGCGCTGGTGGGGACCTCTTGACAGTTCAAACCTGCTAGTTTTAGAACGTCACTGAGCTGCCTGCCATCCCCAGGGAGATGAGCTCTTTAGGGAGAGAGCATTGTAGAGGACAGGCAGCTGCCTCACTCAAAGGGAAGGCAGGCACAGCACTTCCAGAGGCTCCCTCGAGAGTGTGACCGAGCACATGGAAAGGAACACAGAGAGGAAGGCGAGGGGATGGCAGGACAGGAAACAGTTCCTCAGGAGACAGCCGGGTGTGGCCTAGATGGAGGAAGCCCTGTGCAGGCTGCCGGAGGAGCAAGGGAGAGGCTGGAGACCCAGGAGGGCTCTAAAAGGATGGGAATTCCTCTTGTCCCCACAGCCTACCAGGGTGGGCCTGGCCAACACCAGGAGGAAGAACCCAGCCCTACTGTGGGCAGAAACTGGAAACCGTAAATGGACAACATGGCCGCTCTATGGTATGGTTGAGGGGCGTTTTTATTGTAGATATGAGGGAGAGAACAGCCAGAGGCGTCCGAGCAGTGAGGAGCAGAGGGAGAAAGCAGTAGATTAAACATGGCCAGCAGAGCGAGGCAGAGGAGGGAGATGGGAGAGAGGGGGGGGGACTGAGAGGAAGACCGAGAGAGAGTGGGCAAAAGTGAGGGAGCGAAAGAGTGGGTAAAGAGAGAGGGAGACGAGAGAGAGAGAGAGAGAGAGAGAGAGAGAGAGAGAGAGAGAGAGAGAGAGAGAGAGAGAGAGACAGCCATAAAAGCAGGGCCACATGAGGAGAGCTCGCGGCTAAGCAGGGGAGGAAAGCCCATGAGCCAGAGGACGTTTCGGGGGAGGGCAGGGGTAAAAAGACCCGAGAAGAGTCAGGATGCCAGCGTCGACTCGGAAATGTGTCACAGGCACTTGGGATACAGAGGGAGCCCGGAGGCCACCATGAACTTGGGTGTGCTAATGGGCACTAGATAAACATTTGTCCCTTCTGCTCGGTTTGGTAGAGGGTATCTGGCTTCACAGTTCCTGAGGAACGCTGGCTTTTGCCTATCCACCAAAATTTGGGGAAACAGAGTTTCCTTTGGACCAGAGAGGATTCTAGTTGTTCTGTGGAACACGGGTTTCTAAGGGAAGTGGGGTAGTCCTGTCTAGGAGGCTGGGGTCATGAGAGGAAGGTTCTATGATGGCATCATTTCTGGCTCTGAAAGAGGAAGAGAGGACCAGGAAGATGGCTTAGTCAGGGAAAGCCCTCGCCACTCCGTGATGACCTGAGTCTGATCCCAGGAACTCACTTTAAAAAGCCTGATAAGGTCGGGTGGTGGTGGCGCACGCCTTTAATCCCAGCACTCGGGAGGCAGAGCCAGGCGGATCTCTGTGAGTTCGAGGCCAGCCTGGTCTACAGAGCGTATTCCAGGACAGGGACCAAAACTACAGAGAAACCCTGTCTCAAAAAAAACAACAAAACAAAACAAAAAAGCCGGATAAGGTGGCGCACATCTGCAAGCCAAGTGCTCTTTGGTGGGGAGATGGGGGATGGGAGACAACAGAAACGGCAGCTGCTCCCAGGCCAGCGGGCCTGGAGGAGCCTGTGCAGCGGCAGGAAGAGAGACCTCCAGTCTCACACCAGAAGGGACCCCTCCTTGTGTGGCTTGTTGGTGGCTGGCTCTTGCCCGGCAGTGCCGTATTTGGAAGGGCTCCAGTCTGAGGGAGAGGAGGCCAGAGTGGGCTCAGGGCCTTGTAGCCCCTGGCTTTGCCAGTCCAAGCTCAGGCTTCGCTGGCAGCTGGTCCAGTGGTGCCCCTCACCCCACATGGCTCAACCCACCTAATAGTTCCTAACTTTCTCATAGGCATGGGACTGGGGTGTGTTTAGCATCCTGGGACGGTGGAGTGCCCCTTAGCAATTGTGACAAACACATCTGTAGATGCTTCCCAGAGATACAGTGGATCCCCTCTTTGGTGTCGAGGAAGTGGCAAACCATGTCCTGTTTATTAGAATAATGTCCGTGGCGGGGGTGGGGGGTGGGGGGTCGGGGGGAGAGGAGCCATGGAAAATCCTCTCAGCAAGAAGACAGGCGTGTGTTGCTAGCATAGGGGATACTAAGCTGGCCGCAAGGCTGCCTTCCCCAGGGAAACCTGAGGAGGAGGAGGAGTCCACCTAATTTTCAGTCAAAACACTCAGAGCTTGAGAGTGCTCGGGGTGGGTGGGGTGAGGTTGGGGGTTAGAGCTCCGGTGAGCTTACCGGAGCCTGGGCACAGAGTCAACACTGTCTGGGGCACTGGAGAGTAAGGGTGACAAGGAGCACCCACCATCCTGGCTGGAGCACCACCGGCAGAAGGAGGGGGCCAGGCTCCGGATCTCCCTACCCCCACATGGTTATCTGCAGCCACTGCAGGAGAGCAGAGAACAGAAGGCATTCTGCAGAGGATGGAGAGTGGACAGGACTAGAGGGGTGGGGACCATGTGTGGCCCCCGACCAACCTCCCCACCCCTTCCCACGTACCTGCTCCATATTTAAGCAAATAGAACCAGTTTTCTGGGTGTCCATGGATAGGAAGAATGCTGTTTTAAGGAAAAGGTGGGGTGAGGGGTTAGCGCCGAGATGATGGTCTAAATGGCCCACTCCCCCGAAAAGGAGAAACTTGGGAAGATAGGAAGTTATTCCTTGCCCATCAGGAATGAAACGTCACAACTGGTTAAGAGCCAGGCCCGGTTATGAGTGCTTGTCCCAGACTCATTTACTCTGCACTAGAGCACTGGGGAGATGGGACCAGCACTGACTTATTATTGGTTTACACTTGTTTATATATTGGGTGTGGGAGGGGTATGCAGGTGACCACATGTCACAGCTTGCACCTGTGGAGGTCAGAGGACAACTGGAGGTCATTGGTTCTCTCCTTCCACCCTGTGGGCCCTGGGAATCGAACTCAGGTCTTCAGTCTTGGCAGCAAGCACTTTTATATACTTAGCCAGCTTGCTCTCCCTAATGTTTGTTTTTAACTCAAAGTCTCACTAAGCCACTGAGGTTGCCTCAAACCTGTGATCCTCCTGTCTCAACTCCCCAAATTTCAAGTAGTATAAATATGGGCCACCCCATCCATCCTTGGAACAATAGTTTGATTTTGATTTATTTTTTGAGACAGGGTCTTTTGGCTGACCTCGTGCTCACTCTGTAGCTGAGGATGACCTTGAACTCCTGATTTTTCTGCCCCTGGGGCAGAACTGTTACCATTCCTTATCATATCTTCTAGAGAAAGGAATCGGGGTACAGGCAATAGGCACGGCCCCAGCAAGTGGTGGATTTGAACCTGGGTCTGCTGTGTTTCCTGTGTGGGAGTGGTTCTACAGAAAGACCACAGGGTGAGGGGGTGTGGGAGCAAGCCAGGCTGCCTGGCCTAAGCTGGAGTGGGCCGGTGCCGCACTCACCAAACATGGCCTTTAGCCTCAGGAAGCAGTTGATGAAGCTGTCAAAGTCCACGACCATGTGATCATCCGCATACCTAGCCACCACCACCTCAGTTACCTTATTGGTCATCTTAATGCCTAGGAGACAGATGGGGCGCGGGGAGGCAGAATTCAGGTCCCCAGACTTGACTTCCCAGCTCCCTGTCTCTGGACAGCCTCATGCTCCCTGGCCACCTGCTTTCTCTATTGCCAAGCGCATCTCGTAGGAGTTCAAGGTCCCGGAGCGGTCTTCATCACACTCTTTGAAGATGTCCTGGAGACAGATGTCATCGGGCCGTGCGTGTGTAGCATGGTGGTTGAAATAAGAGAATAGTGCAGTATGACTGACTTAAACAGCTGCCCAAGACCCTGGGGCCCCACCACCTTGACCAACCACTTGAATCTCTAAGGTTCCTGTCTTCTCGTGGTTGAGGGGTTAACCCTTGGCAAGGGGATGTTGGTACCCTGCCCAGTGCCTTCTGCAGGCGCCCTTTATCACTACGCCAGGCTATACGGTTACTAACCAGTTTGTGTGTGTGTGTGTGTGTGTGTGTGTGTGTGTGTGTGTGTTGTGTGTCTCTGTGTGTTTTCAGTTGTAATGGCTTTGTTGGTAGTTCCCACCCTTCTTGGCTGTCTCTTTAGGGCTCGTTACCGTCCATTTCTTGATCTTTTTCCACAGGATCTGGAACTCCAGAAGACCCAGCTTGCCAGTACCGTCTTTCTAGAAGGACTAGTCAAGGATAAGAGTCAAGAGGCATCTGAAGGGTAAGGGAACAGAAGGCCTGGACACAGGCTTGGGGTCCCTGAATACTGACAGCCAGAAGTGGAATCTTTAGCTGCTACCCCCCAAATCTAACCCCTATCACAAAGGAGGGTCCTGAGGCTGGCTGGAGAGATGGCCACTTCTGAGTCAGCCTTGGAGGGCAGCGGAGAAGATGGGAAGTATTGGTTAAGATTGCCACAGGGCAGGAGGATACATCCATGAGGTTGATCATGCGGCGACAGACATCTAAGCTAAAGCCTCTAGTCTTGAAGTTCTTGACTGTGAGGGAGGCAAGGTGGAGGAAGAAGAGAAGGAGGAATGCTGTGTGGGACATGGGGGTGACCTTTATAGGGATGGACTCTGAGGGTGGGGTGGACCACTCACATTTATTCGCCAGCTTGTTGAGGAGCTTGTGAAGCTCATACATATCTACTTCCTTGTCCTAGGAGGAGAGACTGCAATCACCTCCTCTGCCCCTTGGGCCCAGTGGCCACCTCCCTTCAGCCTCTGCCCCTGGCCTTCTCACCTTGTCTGCCACCGTCTCAAACAAATGGATGGAGTCCTGGTCCAAATCCTTCTCAGAGATGGTCTCCTGGGGAAAAGAAGCCGGGGAGGGAGGGAGGGAGGGAGCCAGTCTCAAAAACATCCTTCACACCCTCAACCCTTCAATCCCAAAGCTTTCTATTACCTCTTGGAAATGCTCAACCCAGTTGACTTCATCCAGCAACCTGGGCATAAGAGAGTGAAGGTTTGGGGTGACTGGGGGCCAGCGAGATGAGGTTCTCAATGAGGTGACCTGGGGAAGGTCCTGTCATTGCATATGGAGCAGTACTGAACAATCCATCAAAGCTGGGCTCTAGTTTTACTGTTTCTATTACCAATTTAGACCTCACATCCTCATGCCTCAGTTGACCGGAGTGTAAAATAGGGTTGATGTGGAGGAGGGGCCAGAACTTGACATCCTGCATCCCTTGGGCAGGGAACCTCGCCAAAGTGAGGTCAGCCCTCACCAGGTCTCACTGTGTTTTTCCGTAAAGACCCGAAGCAGGAAGTCAGCGTCTTTATGGGGCTCAAAGGTGGAGGGGATAATGATGTATTCCCCTGGCGGCAGCCGAAGATGACTGTGCACCTCTCGTGAGTTGGTAAAGACCTCTGAAAAGCCGTGGTCCTGATATTTCAGGAAGAACTCTTTCTTCAGATGGATGTCCTGGAGGTTCTGAAACTGTATGTACCCTGGAGGTGGGTACGGTACTAGCACAGGAGAGCCAGGAGAGTGTATCTCCCAAGGTGATCCATTGGGGGGCAGGACTGGTGGTGGGTATGAGTACCACTGCTGTGGCCTGGACTCCTCCCATGCAGTCAAAAACTCCAGTATGGTCTCACCCTTCCCTGACTCCCACCGTTGGGTCATAGGGGTTGGACTCCTAACTCAGGGTTCCCCAGAACCATTCTCCAGATCACCCCCCTTGCCAACCCACATGCAGCCAGGGGTGAGCTGGACACCTGCCCAGGAGTAAGCCTTTTGTACCTCCTTTGGGACCTGAAAAGAAAAGAGAGGGTCATATCTTCAGGGCGGTGAAGGGGCTCTAGCCTTCAACTATGTGAGTGTGCACCGTGTGTGTGTGTGTGTGTGTGTGTGTGTGTGTGTGTGTGTGTGTGCATGAGCATGTGAGCACAAGTGTGAGCCTGGGTTGGGGTTGTCAGGGCACTGGAGCAATGGTGGTGGGTGGGATGTAGGCTGTTGGCATTAAGAATTTGTCCGTTTGGGATTTCAAAGTACAGTTTGCACAAAGTTTACAAAGGCAGATTTTTATCACTCTGGGTTAAGGGCAGGGGATAGAGTCCTAGAGAGGCAGGGATGATTGGCTAAAAGGCAAAGAGCGTTGGGATGTGAGCCCAAGAGTGTCCTGCTAGGATGTCACTTCACGGAGCGTCACCTACAGGAATGGCGTAGGTGACTTTAAACTTCTGGTCCTCCTGCTTCCGTCTCCCAAGTGCTGGGATAACAGACGTGTGCCACAGTGCCCGGTCTCATGCATTGCTGGGGACAGGACCCAGGACTTCTTGCACATGAGTTACATCACTAATTTTTGTTTTGTTTTGATTTTTAGAGACAGGCCGGTCTCTAACTAAGCTGGCCTTGAACTCTGGATTCTTCTGGCTTCTGTAGGCACCTTCTTCATTTGTGTGCACATACCCACACAGAGACACATACACATGATTCAAAGTTAAAGATCTAACATGTGTGGTGGTGCACACCTTTGATCCCCTCGTATGAGAGGTGGAGGCAGGCAGATCGCTGTGTGTTTGAGGCCATCCAGGTCTGCATAGACAGTTCCAGGCCATCTAGGGCTACATAAAGAGACTCTGTCTCAACCAAATTAAATTAAAAAAATAGTATTTTCAAATAAGTTCGCACAAGATGAATTAAATCAGATCAAGTAAAATAGGTGATTGTCAAGGTTTGGGTGTCTGTCATTCTAAAACTTACATGGAAACTTAATAAATACCAAGGTCAAGTGTCAATGGCATTTGGAGATGATTTTGGATTAGATGAGGTCATGAGAGTAATGGCCTGGGCCTGTGATGGCATTAGTGGCTCTATAAGAAGAGGCGGAAAGGACCAGGAAGATGGCTTAGTGGGCAAAAGCATTTGCCACTCAGGGCTAGTGACCCGAGTTCAATCCCTGAACCCACGTCCCCCAATTTTAGTATATGTATTGCTGAAGCAAGCACTCCTGGAACCCACTTTAAAAAACTAGGCCAACCTGGTCTACAGAGGGAGTTCCAGGACAGCCTGGTCTACAGAGGGAGTTCCAGGTCAGCCTGGTCTACAGAGGGAGTTCCAGGTCAGCCTGGTCTACAGAGGGAGTTCCAGGTCAGCCTGGTCTACAGAGGGAGTTTTAAGACAGCCTGGTCTACAGAGGGAGTTCCAGGTCAGCCTGGTCTACAGAGGGAGTTCCAGGTCAGCCTGGTCTACAGAGGGAGTTCCAGGACAGCCTGGTCTACAGAGGGAGTTCTAGGACAGCCTGGTCTACAAGGAGAAAACCGTGTGTGTGTGTGTGTGTGTGTGTGTGTGTGTGTGTGTGTGTGTGTGTGTGTTGGGGAGTCAGATGGGCTAGTGCGCGTTTGCAGTCCTAGGACTCCGGTGGTGAGATGGGAGGCGGAGACAACAGAACACTGGCTGCTCACAGACCTGCCAGCCTGGAGGAGCCTGTGTAGCAGGGGAACAAAGAGAGACCGTGACCCAAGAAGGTAGCAAGTAAGAACCGACTGGTGCTTACATGCATAGGTGAACGAGAGCGGAGAGGGGCGGAGGGAGGACAGAGAGAGAGGCTAGATGTGGTGTGCATGCTTATAATCCCACCACTTGGCAGAAGCATCGGGATCAGGGGGCAGCCTAGGCTACATGAGGCCCTGTCTCAAAACAGCAGCAGCAACAACAACAAAACCCAAAAACCAAAAAACAAAATGGAGCACTGGCTTTTCTCATCATGCTCTTTAGTATGTCACAACCCAGCAGGAGAGCCGCCATCAGATGCCAAACAGATGCCGTCACCGTGTTCTTGGACTGACGGGCTAGTCGGCTAAGTGATCTCTTTTCTTTATAAATTAGCTTGCCCATGGTATTCAGTTAGACCAACAGACACAGATTAGGGATGGGGGCCCACCGCAGGGCTTGTGAGCACCTTTGTTTATCTTCTTTTGAGACAGGGTCTCGCTGTATAGACCAGGCTGGCCTGCAACTCGTGATAATCCTCCAGCCTCTGCCTCTCGAGTGCTAAGGTCACAGACAGGCCAGCACATTTTTATAGGCGCATAGCACATTTATCCTAGCCGATGTGCTAGGGCACCCAGGCTGGGGACAGTCTCCCTTGACCTTACTTAACGGTGGACATTTTTTTTTTTTTTTTTTTTGAACAAAGCTTGATTTTTATTACTTAAAAAGCTCCACATTTATTTTATTATTTTATCTTTATGACTTTGTGCCTTCAATACTTTCACAAAAACTTTCTGCTCCTCAGTATGGAAAAATAAGGACTGCTTCAAGAGTTTTCTCATTATCCTTGAGCAGGGGCCACACTAAGCTTCTTAGTATCATCATGTGCGGCTGAAGCGAGCAGTGACCTTGGACTTTTAAAATTCTTTTTAGAGCCAGGGGGTGGCACACATCTTTAATCCCAGCGCTTGGGAGACAGAGGCAGGTGGATCTCTGAGTTCGAGGCCATCCTGGTCTGCAGAGTGAGATCCAGGACAACACAGAGAAACTCTGTCTCGAAAAAAAAATTTTTTAGATTTATTTTATGTTTGTGAGTGTGTTGCCAGCGTGTTTGTATGGACGTTCCTGAGGTTGTGAACCACCCTGTGGGTGCTGGGAACTGAACTCAGGTCCTCTGGAAGAGCTACAAGTGCTCAGCCCCCAACCTCGACTTTTTTTTTTTTTTCTCACATTTTATTTACTTTGTGAGTGTGTGCTTGCTGGGACAGCCTGAGGGAGTAGGCTTTCTCCTTCCTCCCTGGGGCTGGAGGACTAAGGTTAGGGTGTCAGGTTTAGAGGCAAATGCCTTTCTTCGCTGAGCCTCCTTACTGGCCCCAAACCTTGGCCTTCCTGTCTTGGGAAGAGTGTATTAGCCACAGAGGAAAAGCAGCCCTGGCTCCACCCCCTTTTTGTTCTCCCCTTGGGTGGAGCCTAGGATGTCACACATGCTGGTGAGCGAGCACTGCTTCTGTTCACTGCTGAGTGCCCGGGGACTGGCCAGGGGCTTGGCGTGCAGCCGGAGACTGTGCAGTATTCCGTACGTGTTGAATGCATAAGGGAATGGCTAGACGGGCATGTCTGGGATCTTGCAAATCATGACTGGTCTTGAGAAACCCAGACTGGGGACGCCTTTTGGCCTCTGCAGTGAGCGGTTTTGGAGTGGCTGCGGCCACATTTGGGTGGGGGTGTTGCTGAAGACCATTGTTCAGGAATCGGGACACAGCCTCCACCTCTGCCCCTCAGTGTGTGAGCAAGTGTGGTCACCTCATCTCGCCTGCCTTCAGTCTCCTCCCTGTCCGCTAAGGGCAATAATAAGTGTCATGTACGGGGTTTTTGGGGTGATGCCTGCCACAAAGGAAAGGGCAGTTGGTGTGGTAGGTTAATAGAAAAAACAAAAAAACAAAAAACCGCCGGGCGGTGATGGCGCACGCCTTTAATCCCAGCACTCGGGAGGCAGAGTCAGGTGGATCTCTGTGAGTTTGAGGCCAGCCTGGTCTACAGAGTGAGATCCAGGGCAGCCAAGGTGGTTACACAGAGAAACCCTGTCTCCAAAGACAAATAAAACAAAGAAATCTATGAAAAGGGAACAGAGTCAGGGCCGGACTGATGAGCTAGCTCAGTGATGAAGAGCACTGGCTGCTCTCGCAGAGGGCCTGCTTTGATTCCCAGAGTCCACATGGTGACTCACAACCATCTGTAACCCCAGCTCCAGTGATCTCGGCAGGTGTTAGGCATGCATGTGGTAAGCAAACATGTATGCAGACAAAACGAGAGAGAGAGAGAGAGAGAGAGAGAGAGAGAGAGAGAGCCTGCGGCAGGGCTGTGTGGCTTTGGGGGCTGACTCTCACAGGGGTCCTGGGGAAGAAGGGTCTTAAGAGGTGGTGCACGCCTTCAATCCTAGCACTGGGGAGGCAGAGGCAGGTGGATCTCTGAGTTTGAGGCTAACCTTGTCTACATGACAGAAGAAGAAGAAGAAGAAGAAGAAGAAGAAGAAGAAGAAGAAGAAGAAGAAGAAGAAGAAGAAGAAGAAGAAGAAGAAGAAGAAGAAGAAGAAGAAGAAGAAGAAGAAGAAGAAGAAGAAGGGGGGCCAGAGGGGAAGCACAAGTGGCTGGGGACCCCGGAGGCACACCGAGAAGATGACGAAGCCTATGGTGAGCAGCTGGGCTCCCTCTTGCCGCGCATGTCTCCAGTTCTTCTGCATCAGGGCCACCAGGCAGGTACAGACCACCTCGCTCTTCTCAGAGTTGTCCTCTGGGTCGTCCTCCTCCGGGAGACAGATCTTAAACTGGGGGTTGCTCCAGAACGTCTCTGTGGGAGATGCAGGACGAGGTGGTTATGCTGGGGCAGGGCCTTCCGTCCATCCGTCCGTCCGTCCGTCCGTCCGTGACTCGGGTGCACCGAGGTCCCCGCCATACATCTGCCTCCTTCCCTGAAGGCCGTGGCATCCGACTGACTCCGCCCTCGTCCGCCCTGACTCTGGGGCCTCGTGCCCACAGGTTGCCCACACCCACCGGGGTTGTTCCGGCAGCCGCCCGCCGTGCTTCCCTTCCGCCAGCTGCCCTCATAAAACGTCGTGTGCCAGCAGCTCTTGTACTCCAAGGGAGACAGTGCGTCAGGGGTGAGGTTGCAGATCTCCAGGAGCGTGAAGTTGCTCATGAAGTCTTCGTAGGACATCCTGGGGTGGGAGAGCAGACAGCGCTGTCCGTCGTCGGCACAGTCTGCGGGCACCCCTGCAGCCCCTGACTGCGGAGGGACCTCCCCATTCCCGGTCCAGTGGAGAGGATGGTGCGGGAGATGAGGGAGGTGTATGGGGAGTCGGACGCCCCCCCCCTCAAGCCTCACTGACCAGAACTCCCCGTCTTCCTTCTTTCGTAGCAGCTGTAGCTGGACGTCCACACTCACCTCTTCCCACTCCCTGGCTCTGCAGAGAGAAAACAGCGGAAGGGAAGGGCAGCCTCTCTTCCTCCCTAAGGAACGTTCTGAAGGCCACCTCCAGAGTGCTCGGTAAACGGAGCAGCATGGGGAGGGACAAGGGCTGGTCCCACTGTGACACCGGCTTCCACGGGGGTCCTGCTGTGTCTTCTGTTCCCCTCCCCTGGGTCAGGGCATCTACCTGTCACTCCAGGCTCCATTCCACTCAATCCGGCCCCAGGGATTCTGGACCCGGATCAGGGTTTCTACCTTGTCTCTGTAGTAGACCTGGGGGAGAGGCGTGGAAGTTCAGGACCTGGGCGGGTGGTGGCCCTCACATACCTGTGGCTCTCCAGGGACACCATTTGCCTGCACTCACGTCCTCAAGGCCAGTCACTGAGTAAGCGTGTCCTCTCACCAGCATATTGTGGGTCATCGTTTCAAAGTCACTAGTGCTGGTGATCTACAGAAAAGGAGGAAGGGATGGATGGCATTTGAGGTCTGGTCTGGAAATCCCAAGAAAGCCATTGTTTTATGTGACTCATAACACACACTATATATCCATACGGAGATGTTTAACATGGCAAATTCCCTATGTAACCTATCCAACTATTCTTAAACTCCTGATCCTCCTGCCTCAGCCTCTGGAGGGATTATAGACATGAGCCACCACACCTTGCTTATAGTTTACATATATGTGCACACACACACACACACACACACACACACACACAGCAGTCACCTATTTGTGTGTGTGTGGTGTATGTGCACACGTGGGATGGCCAGAGAGAGAGACACTGAGTGTCATTGTCTTTAAAATAAACAGATTATTTTATGTGTATGAGTGTTTTATTTGAATGTTTGTCTGTGTATTACACGTGTGCCTAGTGCCCTAGGAAGCCAGAAGAAGGCATTGGATCCCCTGAAAATGGAGTTACAGGTGGTTGTGAGCCATCATGTGGTGCTGGGAACTGAACCTGGGACCTCTAGAAGACCAGCCAGTGCTCTTAACCACTGAGTCACCTCCACAGTCCCTGCTTCTTAGCTTTGTCATTGGTCATTTGTGATTGGTTGTGCAATTTTATCACATATGTGGTTTCATAGATCCATCACCAAAGTCAAGATACAGAACACGTTCTTAATACAAGCATCTCTCACATGGCCTCTGCAGCCAGGCTCCTCCCTCCTCCCTCCCTTCCCTCCTCCCCTGAACATCACTAATCTGTCCAGGACAATGCTGCCATCACAGAAGGTCATATAGAAGCAGATTACAATTTATTGGGGCTGCTGTTGTTTCTATTCTGTGGGGAATAACAATTAGGTTTTTTGTTTTGTTTTGTTTTTAAGATTTATTTATTATGTATACAGTGTTCTGCCTGCAAGTATGCCTGCAGGCCAGAAGAGGGCGCCAGATCTCATTACAGATGGTTGTGAGCCACCATGTGGGTGCTGGGGATTGAACTCGGGACCTCTGGAAGAGCATTCAGTGCTCCAATCGCGGAGCCACCTCTCTGGCCCCAACTCAGTTCTTTAAACCAGACGACTGTTGTGACTCGCCTGCAGAAGGACAACTAGATCGCTGTTTTCACTATTGTGAGTAGAGTTGCCGCAAGCATTAGTGCGCAGGCTTTGTGGGGACTAGCCCTTCTTCCTCTCCTCCTCCTCCTCCTCTTCAGTAACTCTCTCCCCCCAGGTAACTGCTGGTGGATGGAAGCATTCTGGGTACAGTTATTTATTTGAATAAATATCTGTCGGGTGCTTATTGCACGCTGGGTATCGTCCAAAGTCCCAGGGTCCAGCGGCAAATGAACCGAATAAAGGTCACTGCCCTCGTGGACTCTCCTCCCTTCTCTCTAGGTCACAGAAAACACTGAGGAGAAAGTCACAACAAAGCAGAGGCTATGCCAGGTGGGGACAGACACTCTGGACCAGAGGCAGACAAAACGTGTTCAAGAGACGGATACCGAGTGAGAAAAACGCCTGGGGAAGGAGCCTGGGGGGGGGGGCAAGACCCAGCCTGGCTTACTTCGATGGAACAGCCCATAAGGGAAGACTTCTCCAGGGCTTTCCTGAGGAGCCTTAGCATGTTGTGAGGGGGCTTCCGGAGCCGAATGCTCTGGGCCACGCCGCCTGTGAAGTCCTCGAAACCCTCTATGGTGCTTCCTCCCGCCAGCGCTTCGTAGGATCCGTTCAGCCTGCAGGCAGACAGGGCGCTGTTGAGCTCCGGGCTGCAGATGTGCATTGGAGGGAGCCGTCGGGAAGAATGGTGAGGGAAGAGAGACTGATCGTGCCTGATCGTGCCCTGTCTCCTCCCCTGGCTCAGTGAGTGGCCCGAGGTCCTGGCCGGCCGAGCCCAGGCTCCTGAAGGCCAGTCCTGGTTCCTGGTCTGGGCCACTTACTTGGCATAGGCCTTCTCCAGGAGGGCGCTCCAGAATTCCTGGCGCTGGGAGCCGTGCACGAACACCAGCTTGTTATTCCTGGTGGGCAGTCGGTCGTCCACCACCACGTTCGTCCACTGCCCGAACTGCCAAAGCTGTGGGGTGGCAAAGGGACATTTGTCTGCACACTGGTGAACGCTGTCCTCAGAGCGCCGCCTGGTGGCCAAGTCAAGAATATACTAGCAATAGTCACTCATACGGGGATTTTTGTAAAGTGTGTGTGTGTGTGTGTGTGTGTGTGTGTGTGTGTGTGTGTGTGTGTGTGATTTCTCTCCTTCCACTATGTGATTTTCAGGGATCAAACTCAGGCCATCCATCACCATCAGGTTTGGGATAAGTGCACTTATCCAGTGAGGCACCTTGACCAAGGTCCAGTCACTCCTTAGAATATGTAAGAGAAAGTCCACAAATGCCCTAAAAATCTCGCTCTATTCCCCCACCTCCACCCTTAAATCTGGGTCCTGCCCCAGCGTCAAGAAAACCCTATCCATGGGGCTGGAGATTTGGCTCAGTGGTTAAGAGCACCGGTGTTCTTCCGAAGGACCAAGGTTCAATTCCCAGCACCCACATGGCAGCTCACAACTGTCTGTAACTCCAGCTTCAGGGGATTGGACACCCTCACATAGATGTACCTACACATAAAACACTACTGCACATGAAATAAAAAGAAATAAATCATTGAAAAAGAAGAAAGAAAGAAAACCCCACCCACCTTTAGACTGAGGCTTTATCCTGAAAAATAAAAGGTAGCTGAAGGCTGAGCTTTCAGATCTTAAAATCCTCTCCCTGTTTTATGACACTCAGAACTGTTCCTGTATCAGTTAAAGGGTCATATAAATTATATGGTGGAGATTTTCAGTGTCATGATACCTATGTAACGTGTTCCTGGGCAGGAGCACGTGCGTGTGAACACACAGACGTGGACACGGACATACAGTCACAGTGAGAATTGGAAGGGAGGCACAAGCCAATAATTATTTTTGTCAGAACTTTAAAAAAATTAGCTTACATGGTTTCTTTCATAAGCAGGTATTTCCCTGAAGATTAGTTGAAAAGTCACCCCAATCGGTGTTGTATTTGAAAAACAAAGTAAATGCATACATAGTCTTTCTCTCTCTGGTGGTTTGAATAAGATTGGCCCCCATGGGCTCATGTATTTGGATGTCAGTCACCAGGGAGTGCAACTAGGTTTAGGAGGTGTGGCCTTGCCGGAGGAAGTGTGTCACTGGGGGTGGGCTTGGAGGTTTCAAAGCCCAAGCCAGGCCCAGAAGTCCTCACTTCCTGCTGCCTCGGACCAGGACATGTCTCTCAGCCGCATCTTCAGGACCATAACTGCCTGCATGCTGTCACGATCCCTGCCGTGATGGTAATGGACTGACCTCGAAAACTGTAAGCCAGCCCCTACTTAAATGCTCTCCTTTATAAGAGTTAGCATGGCTATGGCGCCTTTTCACAGCAGTAGAATGGTGACTCAGTCTCTCTCTCTCCCTCCCTCCCTCCCCTCCCTCCCTCCTCCCCTTTTCCCTCCCTCCTCCCCGCTTCCCTTCACCTGAAAATGGAAGATGCCAGCATAGTTTTTCTTGAAGTTCTGGCCCTTGGGCACCACACGGTACAGCAGTTTGGGGTACGTGGTAAGGGCGCCAATAGCGGCCAGCAACCAGCAGTCCCCTTAAAGGCAGGCAGGCAGATATTGCTCCTTGAGCAGCCCCACATGTGTGGAGGCCCCAGATCCCCAGTCAGAGGAGTAGCCCCACAGGTCTCCCCAGAAAAGATCCCTCTGTCTTGTCTTTGTTTTGTTTGGTTTTGTTTGCTTTGTTTTGGTTTTTCGAGACAGGGTTTCTCTGTGTAGCTTTGGAGCCTGTCCTGGAACTCACTCTGTAGCCCAGGCTGGAACTCACTCCGTAGCCCAGGCTGGCCTCGAATTCACAGAGATCTGCCTGCCTCTGCCTCCCGAGTGCTGGGATTAAAGGCGTGCACCACCACCACCCGGCTCCCTCAGCCTTTTCACTGAGAAGTTGGGGAAAGAGCCAAATGGGAAAACTGAGGCAGAGCTCAGACAGTGAGCTCATGAATTTGTTCAGTCAAGGGAGTCACAAATCGGGGTAACACACTTTGGTTTGGGGGAATTTGGGCAGGCTGCATAGCATCCTGCTCTCTCTCAGGAAGAGTCCCATCTGTTGAACATATCCAGTAACCCTTCTCCGTGAGTCTCGTTCCACCCTGTGAATGTGCTGGGGTAGCGGCCAAAGGCCCAATATGTCTCTCTAGAAAACTTCTGTGATCTCAGCATTTGGGTGGTGACGGCTAAAAGGATGTTCATTTGTCACCAACCTGGTCTACAAAGTGAGACCTGGTCTCAAAAAACCAATCAAGAGCTGGAGAGATGGCTCAGCAGTTAAGAGTATGTCCTGCTTTTCAGAGGACTTGAGTTCAGGCTGGGATCCACATCAGATAGTTTGCAACCACCTGTCACTCTAGCTCCAGGGAATCTGACAGCGCCCTCTTCTGGCCTCTATAGCCACTGCACTCACATGCACAAACCCATATACAGAAACACATATATGAAAATTAAAAAGAAAAATTGCAAAAACAAAACAAAAAACCCAATCAACCAAAAAAAAAAAAAAGATGTCGTGGGACTGGAGAGACGACTCAGGAGTTAAGAGCACTTGTTGCTCTACCATGAGGACCAGAGCTCAGGTCCCAGCCGCCACATCAGATATCTCACAAACGCCTGTAATTCCAGCTCCAAGGGATTGGATGCCCTTTTCTGGCCTCTGAGGGCACCAGACACATATGTGTTCATACTCTGATACACACACACACACACACACACACACACACACACACACACACATTAATAATTTAAAAAATGTTTTAAATCTGCAAATGGAAAGATGTCTGTCCCATCACCCACATTCTACTGGAGATGATGAGCTCTGACTCTCTCCCACTGTGAGCCCTGGAGCTAGCTGAAGATGGGAGCACAGTGCCATGCCTCAGCCATCCACTGTTATGTCCCGCAGGGTCAGCTCTCAGTGAGAGGCCAGGTAATGGGGGTTGCTGTGTGGGCTCCAGGGTCTGGCCAAGCTTTCGTGCACTGGGGAGTTTTTGTGATGACTAGTGGCCTCTGGGCTTTGGAGGGCAGCTGCAGTCATCATCAGTTCAAGGGCACAACCCTCATTTCCTCCTCCTGTACCCAGCATCCCTCGGGCCCACTGAGCCACGGAGGCCACTGTGTTCCTTGGCCTCTTGCTATACTTATTTCTGCCCTTTCCCCTGCCACAAATAGAAAATAAAGCGGTCCTGATGCCTGCCCTGGCACTGACGAGGTGGGAAGAGATTATGAGCCAGGACCAGCTAGGGGCGAGGAGATAACCTGGAGCCTGGGGCAGGGTCATGTGACTCCATTGCTCCATTATTTGATGGCCCAGACTAAAGAAGTCCTACCATCTGGGACAGATGACAAACACTTGAGTTTTGTCTCCTCAAAGATAGGGCCCAATTCCCAGGGGTTTTTTGTTTGTTTGTTTGTTTGTTTAAAGACAGGGTCTCCTATAGCCCAGGCTAGCCCTGAACTCATTGTATAGCTGGGGATGACCTTAAATTGCCCATACTATTTTTTTTGCGGGGGGGGGGGGGGCAAGGTCTCTAGGCTCTTGGCTAACCCGGAATTCACTTTGTAGACCAGGCTGGCCTTGAACTTGTGAATAATCCTTTTGCCTCTTCTAGATTGTGAGATTATAGGTACACGCCACCATACCCAGTTTTATGTGATGCTAAGGATTAGACTAAGGGATTCATGCAAGCTAGCCAAATAATCTGCCAACTGAGCTACACCCAGCCCCATAATCCTTTGCCTCTTGAGTATGGGTCACATTCAGGGCTTGTTCCTAACAAAACATGGTGGACATTACTGTGTGTGTGTGTGTGTGTGTGTGTGTGTGTGTGTGTGTGTGAACCTGAGATCAGGTGGGCCGGGGGCAGGGCATGTTATAGTTCAGTGGTGAAATGCTTGCCTAGCTGAAGGCCCTGGGTTTCATGCTAAGTAAAAAAATAAATAAATGAGCCAGCTATGGTGGCATAGACCTTTAATTCCAGTGCATGGGAGACAGAAGCAGATGGATCTCTATGAGTTCAAGGCCAGCCTGGTCTACATACTTTTCTGCCAGCTAAGGCTACATAGTGAGACCTTGTCTCGATAAGTAAATAAAAGCAAGCAAATAAATAAACAAAAAGTCCCCTGGGGCTTTCCGTTTGTTTTTTTTTTCTTGGGCTACTCAGTGGGAGCCAGCTACCACGCTGTGTGGACACTCAGCCCTGTAGATGAGCTTCTGGGAAGGGGCGTAGTCTCCTGTCAAAAGCCAACGAGACAGTGAGACCTCATCCACGTGCAGCGGTATCTCAACAGTGCAGCCCTGGACCCAGCCGAGTCTTCAGAGGACCAGGCCTCACAGTGCAGCTGACCTCAGCAGTAGTCTCAGGAGGTACTCTGAGCCAGCCCCACACCTCTGCTTCTGAGGTTCCCCAACAGAGCCTGTGAGGTGAGAATTGCTTGCTGGTTGTTGGAGACAGTCTCATGTGGCCCCAGGTTGGCCTCGAACTCCTGACCTTTTTGCCCCTTTTTCCCTAGGTAGGTACCATCGTGCCTGGTTTGAAATTTAAAAAAAAAAAAAAAAAAAGGTTTATTTTGTCCGTGTGTGTCTGTCTGAGAGTGCACATGTGGTGGCCTGGGGGCGGGAGCAGGCACATGCCTGTGCACATGCAGGCCAGCAGGGGGCGCTGGATTCCTTGGAGCTGGAGCTTCCGGTATTTTGGATGATGGACTTGGTACTTGGGTGTTGGAGTCGGCACTCTGGTCTTCATTGTTTTGTAGCAAGTGCCCTTAACTGTGGGCCATCTCTCCACCCGCCTCCGACTGCTAAGCCTTGGGTAATACATTAGGCAGCAAAAAATATCTGCTATACCACCCCAACTTATTCCCAAACCAGACTGCAGCGGATACAGAAGGGACACAGAGGACACACGTGACCCTCCTACGGACGGTCATCTCTTGGAAGGGGAGGGACAGGGAAACAGAGGTGGGTGGAGTCTAGGGAGCCCCAGGCTTCCAGGTTTGAGAGCCACGCCGCCGTAGCCCCCCCCCCCATCCCAATCCTTTTCTCCCCGCTCTCCCCATGGAGGCCAGCTCGTGGTTCCCCACTCACCGAGGACCCCTTGGCAGATGTCTGTGGGAGAGAAGTCATCCGTAATGAACTGGGGGTTATGCGTGATATCCTGTGGTGAAGGAATAAGAGCGTCATCGGTGTCTGTCGAGGGGTGGAGGGCCCCATCCGCCCTCCCGCGCGCCTCTGAGCTCTCGGTGAGCAGTAGGGGGAACCCGGATCCATTTGACCCCGGCTTGGCTGCGATAGCCAGGCTCGGGTGCCAGCCCAGGGTTAAATGAGGAGGTTTGACGGAAGCATGTTCGGAACCACCCCAGCTCCGAGGGCACCGGGCCCTCCCCGTTCCCAGTGCCCACCTTGGGTCGCTGCCAGTAGATGTTCTGAACCTGTTTGGAGCTGGGGCCCAGGTCCTTGAAGCCTAAAGACTTGGGTTCAGCAGGGAAGAAGGGGTCCTCAAACAGTTCCCCCTTCCTCAGACACGCTGCTCGAATTTCCTCAAAGTTCTGGTTCTTGTAGTTGCGGGCGTTTTGGTGTTGGCCCACGCCCTTGGCCTTGAGCCTGTTACTGTTTATGAAGGCCACCATTCCATTCTCAGTAAAAATGGGCTCTGTTGGGTAAAGAAGAAAAAAAAAAAAAACACCTAAGTAACCCGAATTAAAACGGCACTGAAGGGCTGGAGAGATGGCTCAGCCGTTAAAGGCTAGGCTCACAACCAAAATATAAAAAGGTACTGAAGCCGGGCGGGTGGCAGCAGCAGGTGTTTGGGATGTGGAAGCAGGGGGGTCAGGAGCCGATCCTCGTCAGCCACAGAGGTTTTTAGTTTTTCATACTGTCCTGGCTGCTTTTGTGTGTCAACTTGACACAAGGTGGAGCCGTCAGAGAGGACGGAGCTGTAAGGCATTTTCTCCATTTGTGACCCATGGGGGAGGTCCCAGTCCTCAGGGGGTGGTGCCATCCCTGGGCTGGGGGTCCTCGGTGCTATAAGAAAGCAGGCTGAGCAAGCCAGGGGGAGCAAGTCAGTAAGCAGCTCCCTCCATGGCCTCTGCATCAGCGCCTGCCTCCGGGATCCTGCCCTGTGTGAGTTCCTGTCCTGACGTCCTTCGGTGATGAACAGTGATGTGGGAGTGTGAGCCGAACAAACCCTTCTCCTCCCCCACTGGCTTTTCGGTCATGGTGTTTTGTTGCAGCAATAGAAACCCTGACTAAGACAGTACTTGTTCACTTTTGTGTGTATGTGTGTGTGCCTGAGTGTGTGTCTGTGCACCACATGCTCACAGAGGTCAGAAGGGGGATCAGATCCCCTGGAATTGGAGTTACAGATGGCTGTGAGCCACCATGTGGGTGCTGGGATTCAAACCCAGATCTTGTGCAAGAGCAGCTGGTGCCACTGAGTTGCCTCCTACCCTCCCTCTCCCCCCTCCCCCAGACAGGATTTCTCTATGTAGCCCTGGCTGTCCTAGAACTCACTCTGTAGACCAGGCTGGCCTCGAACTCACAGAGATCCGCCTGCCTCTGCCTCTCGAATGCTGGGATTAAAGACATGTGCCCCCACCACCTGGCCCCATTTTTTTTTAAATACTCATTATTTTATCTATCTATCTATCTATCTATCTATCTATCTATCTATCTATCTATGGGGTCTTACTATGTAGTGCTGGCTAGCTTGGAACTCACTGTGTAGACCAAGCTGACCTCAGACTCACAGAAATCTTCTTGCCTCTGCCTCCCAAGTTCTGGAATTAAAGGTGTGTACCACCATGCCCAGCCTTATTTAATTAAAAAAATGTGTATGGGTGTCATACCTGCATATATGTCTGGGCAGGTGTATGCAGTGTCCACCGAGGCCGGAGGAGGACATCAGATCCCCTGGGACTGGAGTAGGTGATGGTTGTGAGCTACCGAATGTGGGTGCTGGGAACTGAACTCGGGACCTCTGGAAGAGCAGCCAGTGCCCTTAATTGCTGGGCCATCTCTCCAGCCCCATAAATCTAAAGGATTTATTTTATTTATATGTGCACCTGTCTGTGTTTGCGTGTGTTGGGGGAGCGGAAGGTGTCAGAACCCTGGAGCTAGGGTTACAGACATTCGCCAAGTGACTGGCTTCTCACGGGGACGCTGGGATCCAAACTCTGGTCCCCACTGCTGTGCAGCGAATGCTCCTGACTGTGGAGTCGTCTCTCCAGGACCAAACACAGTGCAAGCATCATGCGTGCAGAGAGCCTTGCAGAGCTAAATGACACCTTGCCCCAGAAAACAAACAGAAATGGCCTGGACATTTTTCAGAAGGTCAAGAACACCAAGTGCCGCCCCATCCATCCTACTCACAGGCGACAGGAGGGATGATGATAAGGCACAGTGAGCGAAGTGAAGACTGGGGCCCCTGGAGCACGGCCAGGGAGACCGGAAGTGACGGGGCCCCTTTGGAGAGCATCATTTGACAGAGGTGTCTCAGAAAATGAGACTCGGGCACTGGAGAGATGGCTGGGTAGTTCAGAGTGCTTGCTGGCCTTCCAAGGACCCGGCCTTGGTTCCCAGACCCACACGGGAGCTTATAAATCACCCGCAACTTCCGTTTCGGAGGTTCTGAAGCCCACTTCTGCCCTTCCTGGGTACCTGCACCCATGTGCACATACCCACACATAGACACATAATTTAAAATAAAAAAATCAGGGGCTGCTCTTCCAGCTAATTCAGGTTCAATTCCCAGCACCCACATGATAGCTCACAGCCATCTGCAACTTGATGTTCCAGGGGATCTGATTCTCTCTTCTGGCCTCTGAAGGCACCAGGAACTCACATGATGCACAGATGTACATGCATACAAAGCATCCATGCATATTTAATAACAAAATAACAACAACAAAAATATAGGGCTTGGGAGGCAGAGGCAGGTGGATCTTTGTGAGTTCAAATCTGATCTACACAACAAATTCCAGGCCAGGGCTACAAGTGAGACCATGTCTGGAAAAAAAGGAAAAAAGGGAGAGAGGAAGAAAAAAAGGAAGAAAAAGAAAGAAAGAGATAAAGAGAGAACGAAAGGAAGAAGAGGAAGACTGGGAAGAGGGAAAAAGGAAGGGAGGGAGAGAGGGAGGGAGGGAGGGAGGGAGGGAGGGACAGACGTTCTCAGCAAGGGAGACTGCCTCACCTAGCCTAAGGTCTCTTGGCCATGTCTAGAGAGGCTTTTGGTTGCCACCACAACCGAGGTGGTTGCTGTTGGCGTGTAGCGGACGGAGCCCACATGAGCTGACTGCTTTACAATGCTTGGGACAGCATTGCCTCCATGTGGACAAACGGTCACTCAGCCTGGGACGTCAGTGGCTCTGCAGAGGCTGTGGAATCTGGGGCAGACTCAGGCCATCCACACAGGGAAGTGAGCTCCTTGGTGCCTTGCACTCGGGCCACCCTGGGAGGCCTCTGCCATGGCTGCGCTGGGACTGAGGGGGGCTCAGCCTCTGCTGGAGGTCTCGGAGGGTCACAGAAGGGGTCACAGAAGGGGTCACAGGAGGGGCTGGCATCTGAGAGGACTGGAACATCATCAGGGGCAGCCCAGCCCAGTGAAGGTGCGGCTTTACCTCTCTATTTCCCTGGGGGCTCCGTCCAGGATCATTGCCCAGCTCAGAGTCGTTTCTTTTTCTTTCCCTTCCTTCCTTCCTTCCTTCCTTCCTTCCTTCCTTCCTTCCTTCCTTCTTTCTTTCTTTCTTTCTTTTCCTTCCTTTCTTCCTTCCTTCCTCCCTCCCTCCCTTCCTTCCTTTCTTTTTTAAAGATTTATTTATTTATTATGTATACAGTGAGTGTTCAGCCTGCAGGCCAGAAGTGGCACCAGATGTCACTGTAGATGGTTGTGAGCCACCATGTGGTTGCTGGGAATTGAACTCAGGTCCTCTGGAAGAGCAGCCAGTGCTCTTAACCTCTGAGCCATCTCTCCAGCCCCCCAGAGTCGTTTCTTATCATACTGATAGCAAAGGTTAGAATCCCCATGAAAGTCCCCCGTGTCTGAGCTTGTTACTTAGTGTGGACAGCCGGGAGTCATATGCTCTACCTCGTTCCCACTACCATTGCTGTGGCAAGTGTCTCTAGAGAAGGCAGCTGCCCCAGGTCCTTTGCCATGGTGCCGTGGGGCCCTGTGTCCAAGTACAGCAACCATTGTCATCCCCATCAGAGTAGCTGTGCCCGCTGGCGGTGGGTCCTCAAGGTGGCGCCTGTAGACATTCCCTCACGGAGGAAAGGGTCTCCCAGGGTCGCTGGATCCTCACCGAGGTCCCAGCCACTCCCTCTTGCACATCCTAGCCAGCTGATTGAAATTCTGTGCCAATGGCATGTGGTCTTGGGAAGTACCAGAGTGTGTAAATGTGGAAGGTCAGTTAAAGGGAGGCTCGTCTGTGTAGCCACCAGGAAGTTGTCATCCTTGCTAGGGTGAGGCTTTCCAGAGATGCTCCTGTGAGTAACTTCTCACCAGCGCACCATAAACAAGCCCAGGTTAGACTCTGGCCTCTTGTTGGGGTCTTATCTGGGGCGCGTAGGTGTTCGGTGACATCATGAACTTGAAAGGTTCATGCAATACATGGGTTGGTGGGAGGGGGGGCAAGGTGGGACAGACAGACAGATGAGGCAGGCAGAAGCTCAGACAGACGACTATGGGAGATCTTAAGAGACATGACCATGCTGGGCAGTGGAGGGTCACACCTTTAATCCCAGCACTCGGGAGGCACAGGCAGGCGGATCTCTGAGTCAAGGCCAGCCTGGTCTACAGACCAAGTTCCAGGACAGCCAGGGCTACACAGAGAAAACCTGTCTTGAAAAATAGGAAACTGCCTCCTCCATCAGACTAAAAGTCAAGGTGGGGTGCAACCCACATCAGACTAGGGACCTGTAGATTTTTGAAAGATTAAATCTAAGAAGAATGTGGTAGCACATTACTGTAACCTGGCATTTGTGAGGTTGAGGCAGGAGGATCCTGCTTATTATATCTATTTACTTATTTTTTTTTTTTTATGTGAGCATACATGTACCAGAGCACATATATCTGGAGGTCAGAGAACAAGCTGTAGGCTCTCTCTTTCCACCTTGTGGATCTTGGGGATTGAACTTGGGTCATCAGGCTTTGTGGCAAGCACCTTTACCTAATAAGCCACCTTACTAGCAAGGATCCTGTTTTTGAGACCTAAGCCACATAGTAAAACTCAGTCTCTGAAACAAAAAACCAAGAATAATGCCTCTCAACCCCCCAAATCTGTTTATTTGGAATGCCTCGGTTGAGCTAATTAACATATGATACACTATCTCACACACTTTTTGTTGTGGTAAGAACACTGAATATGAATACTATTTTTTTTTTAAGACAGGGTCTCATATAGACCCAGGCTGGCTTCAGACTCCCCATGTAGCTGAGGAGACCTTAAACTCCAGATCCCCCCACTTCTACCTCCTGTGTGTTCACAGATGACAGGTCTGTGTCTTCACATCCAGTTTTATGGTTTTAAGGGGATGGAACTCAGGGTTTCATGCATTAGAGCATTCTACTACCTTAGTTACATCCCAATTGCTACTGTCAGTGATTAAAAAAAAATGTAATTATGTGTACGTGTACATAAATGCAAATGCCCACAGAGGGCGTTGGATCTTCTGTGAGCCAGAGTTACAGGTGGTTGTTAGTCACCCCACACGAGCACTGGGAACCGAACTTGTGTCTTAGGCTCTTAACCCCGGAGCCCCTCTCGGGCCCACTCCCAGGGATTTTTGAAACCATTACATTATAATCAGGGAACCGATGGTTTTATGGATAGTTTGCTCTCCAGAGCTTGGAGGAAACTGAGATACTGCTTCAGAAAACTCTAGGGGATTGGGGTCTCCTTCAGGCCTAAACATCCAGGAGGCAGGTCACTAGCCTGTCACAGAAGCTGGGAGGCAGAGTCTAGGGGCCTTTGTCCTCATACGAATCCAGCTCTCTCGCCTCTCACAGGCCGAGGGGGAGGGCCAGAGCTGAGCCTCAGGCCTCTGCTGCTGCTGAAGCTGAATTGATTACCCAAAGGGCCGGCTTCTCAGCCTCTCCTTCCCAGTCCGCCCTGGATCTGAGGGGAGAGCTCAGGCTTCATCTGAGCAGCTTGCTTCTGCTGTGTCTGAGGACCTCAGGTCTCTGGACTAAGGAGGCCACTTTTCTAGGCTTGGGAGATTTCCTCTGTTCCCTCAGGCTTACCGTATCTCTAATGGCCGATGGGGGCCCCTTACACAAACCCTTTTACAGACAGCCATGACTGAGGGGTATCAGACAGACATCGCTCTACCCACGGGAAGGAAGCCCAGCTTTTACCCTCAGAGCATCCAGCCTGAGAGAGGTCCGGCTGTACCCTGTCTGAGGTCTCAGGGAACACAGCTCACATTTCTGTAGGAACGTCCTAGCATATAGAAGGGGCCGGCCCCGTGGGTGCCTACCTGGGGAGTACAGCATGCCGAGGGCGATCAGGTGAACTCCTAGTGCAAGCAGGACCTAGCACAAGGCTTGACAGTTGAAGGTTCTTGGGGGGGGAGGGGGGAGCAGAGACCGCCCCTCCCCCACCCAGAACTCTCCAATGCAGGGGGAGTCTGCAGTCAGGGGTCTAAACGGCTGCCGCCGTTGTTCCCTCCTCCTCACTTGGCCCTTCTGATCTGCCAGGGCCAGGGCCTGTCCCTACTGGGACAAGGGAACAAGTACCTAACTGGGGCGGCCACCCTAGGGCGAGTCCCTCCCCGTCAGTCTAAGGTTTCTGGAAGCGGTTGTTCCTACCCCCTCAGCCTGCACATTTAACCCTGAAAAGCTCCTCATTTACAAAAGAGTCACGACCTCACGTCTTCACATCTTACTACCCTCACTTTTTTTTTTTTTTTTTTTTTTTTTTTTTTAGAGATATGTAGCCCAGGCTAGCTTCAAACTTGTTTCATAGCGAAGGCCTGGAACCCTGGGTCCCCCTTGTCTCTACCTCCCAGGTGCTGAGACTGCGGACTTGTGCTACCGGCCCTGCTTCCGCCTCCTCCGTATGCCACGTGGCTATCAGAGGAGAGCTTTGGACAGCCTCCTCTTCCCTTCCCTTCTACTGTGGCTTCCGGGGCTTGAACTCAGGTCAGGACGGCAAGTACTCTCTCTACCTGCTGGGCCATCTCCTGGACCCCTGACCTTCTGATCTTGAGGGCCTCTGCTTCCCTGAGTGCTGGGGTCACAGGTGTGCTCACCACACCTAGATCACGCCTTGCGGGGGATGGAATCCATCTTTGTGCATGCTAGGCAAGCACGCCACCAACTGAGCACATGCGAGCTGCTTCTCCATTTCATAGGTGAGGTCCAGGGGTGTGATGCTGTTTGCTCAGGGTCACTCTGCAGATAAAAGGCTGAGCCAGGGTTTGAGCCTAAGGCCTCAGCCCTTACCTATCATCCGTTAGGAGGGGACAGGGCCCTCCCCTCCCGCTTCCCATACCTGCAGCCAGCAGGATACTAAGAGGTCATGGAGAAACTTGGGGTCTTTGAAGGACCCAGACCAGAGTTAAGCACTGTTTGCCAAATACTACTGTTGGTTCTTCCCGATGACCTGAGTTCTGTCTGATGCCAGGAGCCAGGAGCAGGCAGGCTTGGGCCTTCTCCACTGCAGCCTTCCATCCTGGGGAGGGGACTCTCCTCAGCACCCTTGTTGTGAACGGTTTTGAGTCTTACCTCATTTCTCATCCCTAAGCATTTGAAGTTGGCTTAGAACTTGTGGCCCATGAGGAGACTCCCCATAGCAGAACAGAGAGAACCGCATTCCCACCCCCCAACTCAGGGCAGGGAGGCATGCTACAACAGGTGAGTGAGCGAGTGAACGAGCGAGCGAGCGAGCAAGGTCAGGGCTAAGGTCTGTCCAGGACACAGTGGCAGACAATAGGATTTTCCAGGGAAGATGTGGTGCGCCTGCTCACACATGCAGACTACGCTTAGGAGTGATGTAGCCTTCTGTAACCAAGGTGCTTGCTTCAGAGTCTCCTCAGTTTCTGTTAGTAGCCGGCACCCTGGCTGCAGGCCTTGGCCTGGCAACTGTTCCTGTTTCAGCACTCCGAGGGACTCCACCTGGGAGTTTTTACTTCGTGAAGGCTGCAGACCTGAGTTTTATGTGAAGGTTGACACAGGACCAAGGCCAGTCCTTTCGTCATGGTAACTGGCCGGGTTCTGCACCCACGGTCAGTTGCCCTGAGCACTGGCTCTGTATGGGGATTTGTGGTCCAGGTGGCATCACCACTGCTGGGAGGAGCCTAGCTCCTGTTCCCGGCGGTGGTGCAGTTTTCATCAGGGTCTTGGGGCTCGGCTTCCCTCCCGCTGCCTCTGCAGGCTCTCTGGTGCCTGCTTTTTCTTCCTCTCCTGACCTCTTCTCTCTGGGCAATCCTCAACTCACTTTCTCATGTTCTGTTGAAGGACGGAAAATTCACCAGGCAGTGGTGGCACACACCACACCTTTCACGCCAGCACTCGGGAGGCAGAGACGCGTGGATCTGAGTTCAAGGCCAGCCCAGTCTACAGCCCAGGCTACACAGAGAAACCCTGTCTCTGTAAAAACCAACAAGCAAGCAAACAAACAAGATAGAAAACTCCAGCCAGTGGCGGGCAGAGGCTGGAGAATGGCGTCTGAGGTTGGCTTTAGAGGTTATCTGGTCATACATCTTGATTTGACTGAGGAAACAAGGCCAGAGATGGGTGTAGGCTTTCTCAGAGACACACAGCCACCTGGTGACGGAACCAGCCAGGGACAGAGGCTCTCTGGCTCTTGCTGCACACAATGCATTGTGGGTATATATGGCTGTGTCCTTGCTGAGTGGCCTAAAGAAAGCTCTTAGAGAAGGTGAGTTTGGGGTCTTGAGAAAAGATGACTAGAGGATAGGGAATCCTGGGGACATGTGGGGCTCAGGCAGGCCACCCTGAGGTGCTGGAGAGGGCCCTGCCCTCTTCCTGGGCCCACTCGGAGCAATGAGCTTTTGCAATTTTTCTCTTAAGACCTTTGTCTCTTAGTGATTCTTGGGGTGCTCAGAGCATAGGGCTGGTGTGAGGTGACCTGAAGCCCGAGGCTCTTCCTGATGGAGGGCCCCTCTTTAATAAAGCGGGGGCCCATTCCAGGACTGCAGATGGGGCCTCGTGAGAGGACAGAGGATGAGGTTCCAGGGCTTGCGCCCAATCAGACACAAGCTTGGAGCTTTTGTTTTTATTTTAAAGGAAAACAAAAACAAAAACAAAAAAACAAACCCAGTGCAAAACCCCCTTTTCCAGTGTCAGGCACGCCCCTCCAGGTCACCCCGGCTCAGGCCTGACCCTCCCTCCCACTCTGTACCCCTCTCTTCTCCTGCATCTCAGGGGGCTGCAGCTCATGTCCCTGGAGGCCCAGATCCAGGGGCGGGGAAGAGAGGAAAGAACTGGGGGGCAGCGACAGATGTGCTCGGTCTCCTCAGGCCTCCAGCCACGGCACCGGGTACCCACCTTGGCTCTCATTAACCCTTTCCTGGGCACACTACTGGGTGGTGAGGGTGATCTGGGCGGGGACTCCCTCCACACCCCTCTTTGCCCCGGGGCCTGCTCGGGGCTGTCCTCACTGAGGTTGGGGGGGCTCCCTCCCTCCCTCCATGGTGGGGGAGAGCAGTGAAATCCCCAGGTTTAAATACCTTAATGAAAGCAGGAGACAGGGGAGGAGGAGGAAGGGGCTTTAGTTCTAATAAATTATTAGCGTTTTGTTTTTTAGTGTCCGTCGGGGGGTGGGTGCAGGGGCAGGGCGTGGCCTCCAGGGCCCCTCCCTCCCCTTACTGGTGAATCTCATTCTCTATGAGGCTGTCCTCGCATGACTGGAAGTCTGTGTCCGTGAGGCCGTCGGGCGGCATCAGCAACTCCTCATCTTGGGAGGAGGATGACGGAGGCTCGTCGCCTGAGCTCCCAGGAGCCACGTCCCCGTCCCCGTCCCCCTCTGAGTCCTGCAGCACCTGAGCGATGTATTTCTGAAGGGAAAAGGAAGAGGGGTGAGGTGGACAGCTGCCCCTGATGGGTGGGTAGGTGGGGGCAGATACCCGAGGGCCTGTGGGGAGCACAGTGAACAGTGCCCTAGGGGATGGAGTGGAGAGAGTGAAGCCAGGTCTCGCCCGTGCTGGTGTCCACCGCCATGAGGTCTGGTTTAGGCTGACTTTGGTGGAGGACTAATGGCCCACCCAGATTTGGGACTGAGTCTCTGCAAAGGACCCCCCCCCAAAAGCACCCATGGCTGTGGAGGGCACTCACCGCAGATTTGGGCACGGCGGCAGCAGTGGGGGGCCGTCCGTTACTTCTGGAGCTCACGGCATCTGTCTCTGTGTGTTCAATCTTAAGGGGTCCAGGGAAGGAGAGGAAACATCCTTGTCTTCCGCCCCAGTCGCGCCCCAACACCCTCTCAGCACCTTCTGACCCTGCACGCCACCCCCACAGAAGACTTCTGCCCTCGGCCATACTCCGCCCGCTCCGCTCCCGGCCCACACCTTGTAGTTGTGGGCACTGAGGTATTTGAAGTGTCCGAAGCAGACGTGGCAGAGACAGATGACGATGGTGATGACCAGGACAACGAAGGTGAACATAGACGTGGGGGCCAGGAACCCTGGGGTCAGGGGACAAAGGAAGGAGCTGCCACCCGGCCTGTCCCTCGGGCCCACAGCCTCCGACTCCTTCACTCCCAGACGGGCGACCTCACCGAGACCCGCCACTGTCTACCACGTGGGCCTTTTGTGGCGAGTTCTGTCTTTAAAGGTCCCTTCTGTCCTTGTCCCCCCCCCATGGGGTGGTGGCCCTCACCCGCGCGCATGGTGGAGAAGAAGAGCAGCCAGAAGAGGCAGAGGAT
This sequence comes from Peromyscus leucopus, assembly GCF_004664715.2. Taxonomy (NCBI): domain Eukaryota; kingdom Metazoa; phylum Chordata; class Mammalia; order Rodentia; family Cricetidae; genus Peromyscus; species Peromyscus leucopus. The sequence continues at coordinate 7,086,344 of NC_051084.1, read as the reverse complement.
GGGCGCCGCCACCACCTGGTTCACAGCCCCCGAGTGGATCTTCTTGTCCAGCTTGGCCGGCAGGTAGGCGTAGTAGAGATTGTACCTGTCTACCAGGTGCTTCAGCAGCATGTACATGAGTCCTGAGGAAAGCCAATGGCCCTGACCTCGGAACCAGCGCCCGTGGGCCTTGTGTGTCGGCCACAGGCCGTCCTGGCCTCCTGGGGTGGCTGAAGGGCTGGTCTCGGCTCCTGACCTGCCCCTTCCCTCAGCTCCAGGACAAGGCAGCGCTCCCTGACCTGCCACAGATTGGAGCTGCAGCTTCCCATGCTCCAGTCCCTCCATCCTGGGCTCCATCCTGGGCAGCCTCCCCATCCCCCACAGCAGCCATCAGAGCGCCACTCGTCTAGATGACCAAGAAGCCTTTGAAAGCCACTTCACTTCATTCTCCCCGTCCCTCAACAGTGGACTATAGATTAAGGGCAGGTTCTACTTCCTGAAGCTGAGGGAGCTTTAGACAAGGGCTAGGAGGTTAGTTTGAGAATCTGGGGCCTTCAACAGGGACAGAGGGTGGGTAGGGCGTTAGGATGCTATGGGGGAAGGTAGAGGCTATTGGTGGGATCATGGTCAATGAGAGACCTAGCTAAACACCTTCAAAGAGGAAGAGGGACCTGCCCAAGTTACATGGTAGGACATGTCCACGAGGTACAAGGATCTAGCCCACTCTGGAATCCAAGGGGCTTTCTTGAATTTTGAGGTCTGTGTATCAGTGTAGATGTTGGTAACAGGAATGTGTGTATGTGTGTATTACAAGTCGGAGGGAAGTATGTCCGCGTATAACCAAAGGAAGGCCGTGGTGCCGGTAACTATTGCTGAGGTGGATGCTGATCAGGGACTGGGCATGCCAGGTGGGCCAAGCCTCAGTCAACTGCTCTCCCTTCTTCCCCAAGGCCTGGCCCCAGACTGAGCCAGGAACCAGGCGGGAGGCCGGAGGGGCCGGTCTCCCAGCCGGGGCCCTGTCCAGCCGGGGTGGCCTGCCTTACTAGAGTGGAGCGGGTGAGGCCCTGGGTTCCCCCGAGCAGGGCCCAGGTCCCGGCGCGGCGGTGCCTACCGAAGGGCACGATGATGGGGCAGGTGATACTGTAGGTCATGACCACCGTGAAGACGCACATCATCCAAGCGTAGGCTGCGCCAAACTGGAACTCGTAGGCCTGATGCTGGGGGGGACATGGGCAGGAGGGTGGCTCAGGGTGGAGGGGACAGGCTGCAGGGGGGGCAAGGCAGGTAGGAGGCGGCCAGGAACTCTGGGGCTGGGAATAAAGCCACGGGAAGTGAGGGACCTAATGTGGGGTGGTGCGGGGGACGGCAAAGCAGGTGGGGAGGCAGGGGCTGTGGCTGAGGGGGGAGGCCAGGCAGGGGCAGTGACGGGGCGTGGGCAGGGAGGGCAAAAGTGGAGGACTAGGGGACAAGCTCTCCAGCGCCCTCTTGTGGAATGAGGGCAGAGGGACCCTAGACCAAGGGAGCTAGACCTCTCCCAACTCCAAGCACATAACACTACGCTCTCAGAACTCGGGGACGTCCTGGGATCATCTATGTCCACCCATAGCTATATGTGTGGGGAAACTGAGGCTTCCGAGGGAACTAAAGTCCTTAAGTCCCAGCCAGCATCCTTGCGCCCACCACCCCGAGCCTGACTGCTGCTGTTTCTGGTTGGGCCACCAGAGGGCGCTGTGCGTGTCGCCGCTGCCCTAGGCGGCCATACCCGCTTCACGTTGCGTCTTTCGGCGGCGGAGCGCGCCAGGCAGAGCCGGATCATGTACATGAGCAGGCCCGGGATACGCAGCAGGTCCATGGCGTTACCGATAAAGGCTGAGGCAATGACGTAGTTCACGAAGAAAGCGCCGTTGTCCGGCAGGAACACACACCTGCAGGCAGCAGGCGCTCCAGCACTGCACCCTTGGGGTGACCTGGTGGCTGCCTGCCCACTGCCCGCATGGCAGCACACCACGCCCTCACCCTCAGCTGCTCCCTCTCTGTGCACATCCCCCCCATCCTAGACCCACAATACCTGTGCTCCAGTTTTTCCGCAGCGTGAACCCCAAAGCACGAAAGCAAGCCCAGATGCACACCCTGAAAACCAGTCCATACACCTACCTAGATGGTGTACCCACCCCATAAACACCCAAGACCACCAGTATGTGTAGTATATAACTGCTGAGACCTCCACAGAAAATCTCAATGGCACCCTCAGAAATCTCCAAGGATTGGAGCCCCAGAAAACCCAGAAAGTTTTCCAACATTCCCACAAATAGAGAGAGCCTCAGACTCACTCATCAGCTTCAGAAACCCTCCCTCAGATGTCTATGGTGTGTGTGTGGGGGGGATGTGACAAGAACCAGATAGTCCCTAAGTCCAAGATGGTCACAGAAGATTCCAGCAAGTCCCTAGAGTCTGAGCCTACGAGAGCCACCGTATGCATCCGGAGACAAAACAGTCTCACTCTGAGTGAGTGTGACATACTTTAGAGACAAAACTTGTGCTACATAAGCACCTTCAGCTTTGTGGCCCAGAGCCGGCCACTCTTGAGTTGTGAACCTAAGAGACCTCAGTATTCTTGTGAATCCTCAGGGATACTCTAGGAGTGCCCAAGTTACCCCCAGATTATGACCAAGTTCCTACTACAGGTACCTCCCCGACCTCCTGGGTGAAACCCAAGACTCCCACAGCAGTCCTAGAGTAGGAGTCCCCACACGACACCCCAAATGTGAGCTCCGAAGACTTAAAATCTACCTCGAGCATCACTCAGCCATTCAGGTGCACTCCTGAGCATGAGCCATCAAGTGCCCACTCCATCCAAGTACATACCCAACACTCTACGGGTGCCTTCTTTTAGAAGATCGTGATGTGAATCCCACCCCTTATGGCTGGAAGCTTGGTGACACCCTCCTATAAAGGCTAGAGGTGTCTCAGCCACATCCACCCGTCATTTGTCTCTCTCCCCAAGGGTTCTGGTCACTCACTCAAACCGAATAGCTGCCTCGGCCAGGAATTTCTTGTCAAAGAGCCAGCGGAAGAAGAGGTCTAGGCTGCAGGGAGGAGAGAAGGGCGGGAGCTGGAAGAGCGCAGAACACGGGGGGCAGAGGGTCCCCAGGAGGCTCCAGGGAAGCCCGGGGACAGGCAGGCTTCTGCCCTAGCTCTCTCCCTGTTCCCGCTCTCTCCCGCCCGCCCGGCTCCTCCGCACTCACCTGCTCAGCCCCAGCGAGGGCAGGAGCAGCACCATGAAGATAAGGAAGGTGTAGCACTTGTGCATCGTGGTCCTGTTCTCCCCGGAACTAGGAGAGCAGGCAGGCGGCAGAGCACAGGCCCAGGTCAGGTCAGGCCAGCTCATCCTGGGACCATGTCCCAGCAGGCTCCCTGGGGGGGTGGGGGCTCCCCTAGGCGAAGGTACAGGGCCCAGGGCTGGCGGAGTGCGGGCAGCTCACCGTGTCCAGTGTGCTTCGAAGAAGGCAGAGTAGTAGACGATGGTGGGAAGCAGGGCCGAGAAACACCACAACAGTAGTGTGGGGAAGAACTGAGTGATGATGGGGTTCTGTGGGGGGACAGGGGGGTCAGGCAGGGCAGGTGGGTGGGTCCAAAAGTTCAGAGCACTTGGATGGCTGGGGTGAGGGTGGAGGACCTGGGACCGACTCCAGGGTGAATGTTGATGGTGAGCATCTGCTGAACCACCTACGCTGTGCCGGGCGCCTGGGCACATGACCATGAAACGACATCATTTTCCCAACGAGCCAACCTGGGCTACAAGAGACTCCCTGGCTTGGCCAGCCAGTGGGGATTGGGTCAGGACCAGGAAGGACCTGCATCTTATCGACTGAGCTTTGGAGTGCTGAGTGTCAGGGAGGCATACTCCGTACATGGCGGGAGGGGCCGGGCAGCCCCGGGTGTAACCTACTGTCCTCTGAGCGGCTTCCCGCTGACAAGAGGCTCTGAATGCACACACGGATGCCAGGGGGCCAGTCGAAACCTCCCCGCTTTCAGAGAGAGGAGAAAAGGGGCCTTCCCCAAGGTCATGTGCCCTCCTGAGGGGTTTATCCGGGAGGTGTAAACCCAAGGGTGGCCCCTCCTAAGGGCAGGTGTAGTGGAACCCAAGGGCAGGTACAGTGGGAGCATCCTGGAGGGGCTAAGGCTAGGAGAACCGGAACCAGAACCACAGGAGGGCCGAGGGAGATGCTGCCTGGCACATCACAGAGGGAGGGCGGGGTGGGCACGGGCCTCACATTGAGGTACTCCACAGGCTTGGTGACATTGAACTTGTCCATGGTGGTGATGATGATGGCTGGGGTGGTGAGGAAGAAGAGCAGGATGAAGAGGACCACATTGATGACGAGGCAGCGCAGCCACCAGATGAAGCCTCGGATGGAGAGGTGCTCCCTGGGAAGGTGGGGGAGGGTCACTTTGAGGACTCTGGACTCATCGGTGTCTGGCAACATCTACCCCCTCCCCCTCCTATTCCTGCCGGAAACAGCCCCTCCGTCCGTCCGTCCGTCCGTCCGTCCGTCAGAAGCCCCATTCCACCTGCTACGGCTCACCAGTAGATGTTCTGGGGGTCAGGGGCATAGGTCACGGTCCAGTTGGAGATATGCAGGGCCTCGCTGCAGGAAGAGGCACGCGGCTCCCCACGGCAGGCACAGCCCTGGCATTTACACACGTTGAAGTCCTTTAGGATGCTGGGGGGATGGACACTTGTTACTGCAGCCGAGATTGGGGCCCACAGTGGTGAGTGCGGGGCCCTGTGGCAGAGAGAGGGCCAGGGGCAGCAGGCGGGGCTGGGAGCATGTGACCATGCCGACAACTCACATGGCTGTGATGGTCTCGTTGTGGAAGGTGACGAAGGCCATGCCAAGCGGCTTCTCGTTCACCTTCTCTTTCTCCCTCCTGTAATCTTCCTTCAGCCTCTGCTCCAGCTTTGTGTAGTACTCAATGGCCTCCACCTACAGGCAGCAGGGTCAGGGGCACTGGTCAGCGCTGGGAGGCACCCACGGCGTCAGCCAGCATCACGCCATGCTCCCTGCGGCTTTCCGGTAGGTCTGGAGTCGCTCTGTCCTTGCTCTGACCTTGCAAGGTGGGCACAAGGAACCCAGCCTTTTTTTTTTATATATATAATTTTATGTTCTTTGGTGTTTTGCCTAGATGTATGTCTGTGTGAGGGAGTCGGATCCCCTAGAACTAGGGTTACAGACAGTTGTGAGCTGCCATGTGGGTGCTGGGAATTGAACCCGGGTCCTCTGGAAGAGCAGCCAGTGCTCTTAACCGCTGAGCCTCTCTGAACCAAGTCTTAAGGGGGAAGTCAAGGAACGAGGCAATTAAGGAACTTGTTAAAAATACAGTTTGTTTCCCTCCCTCTTTCCATCCTTCCTTTTCTTTTTCTTTTTGGAAACTGCTACGCAGTCAAGATTGGCCTTAAACTGGAGACCCTCCTGCTTCAGCCTCCCAAGCAGTGGGGTTACAGGTGTGTACTATTTGACTAGCTTCTCAGCTGACTATTTTTAAAAAACAGGGTCTCACGGTCTCCCAGGCTGGCCTCAAACTCTCTTATGCAGCTGAGTATGACCCTGAACTTCTGACCCTCCTGCCTATACCTCCTGAATGTTGGGGTCTCAGGCATGTGTCACCCCTGATTTGTGTGGTACCGGGGATCAAAGCCATGGCCTGTGTGCGCTAGGCCAGCACTGAACGACAGCCCGACACCTGCTGTGCTCGCCCAATCTGTGGTTGCGCTGGCTGTTCTTCCAGAGGCCCTGAGTTCAGTTCCCAGCACCCACATGATGGCTCACAACCATCTGTCATGAGATCTGGTGCCTTCTGGTGTACAGGCATACTATATACGCTGTAAATAAATACATCTTTAAAAAAAAAGTTTCCACCAACAGGATAAACCCAACAGTGAGAGCGGGGCTTCAGGGGCCGGCAAGACGGCTCAGTGAGTCAAAGGTCCTCACCAAGGCTGAGGACCAGAGTCTGAGCCACGGCATCCATACGGTGTAGAGAACGGACTCGCACAGACTGTTCTCTGACCCACACACACGCACCACGGTATACCCTTCCCCGGACAAATAACTATTTAAAGAAAGAATCGGGTCTCTGTGGACTCCAGAGGGAGTGGAGGCTTATCTGGGTAGGGCCCAGGCCCTCTTCCTCTGGGAGTCTCTTCACCTTTGGGTCTTACTGTTCCCCACACCTGTTTGTCCTGGGGCGGTGGGTCGGGTCTACCCGTGGCCATCCATGTCTACTGAGACTTGACCAGTCCTCCCCAGCCTTGCCAGGCACCCTGGGCACCTACAGGCAGCCCACACGGTACCTGCTCGCAGCCTCGAACCACACAGCAGCAGAGGTGGCCACACGGTTTGGGGTTGATCATGGTGGGTACATTTTCCTTGCTCTGAAGGTTCGTGAAGTACAGTTTTCCCCGCTCAGCCTTCTTCCTGTAGGACCCGGGGGGCCAGTTACCCACCACATAGGGCCTGGGGATGGCTGGGAGGTGGGATGGGGAACTGAACTTGGGGTCACCAAGAAACCACAAGGGTTTTGTGTTGTTTGTTTGGAGACAGGGTTTCTCTGTGTAGCCCTGGCTGTTCTGGAACTCCCTCTGTAGACCAGGCTGGCCTCGAACTCCCAGAGATCTGCCTGTCTCTGCCTCCTGAGTGCTGGGATTAAATATGTGTGTCATCACCACCTGGTAAAACTCAAAGCTTTTTTAACTGTGGGCGTGAGGTGGGGACACATAACTGAACTTGAGGGTTATGAAAAGTCAGGCCATAGTCAAAGGTCTCTGAAAGTCCAATAACCACAGATTAATTCAAAATAAACACCTCCCGAGTCTGGCAGAGCTCGCCTGTATTGCAGCATGCGACCCCACTGCAGCCTTGGTTCTGAACACACAGCCTGCGGTTTGTGTGGCCTTTGCCAGTGACTGCTCCCCGAAACAGTCAGGCTCAGACTGTGTTAATGAGTTGCAGTGACTTCACTGCACAGAAATAGCTTTGTGCTCTTGTAGAAGAATACTGGTTTAATTATGAAAAACAAAAAGTTAACATTTTCCTGAGCTATTCCTCGTACTTTTGGTACTGTGTAGACACACCAGTACATCCATTTTAGGAATGTGCTTTCTCTTGTTTGTGCTGTGTGTGTGCACGGGTGTATGCATGTGTGTACTGACATTGGGGGTGTTCCTCGATTGTTCTACAACTTAGTTTTTTTTTTTTTTTTTTTAATTTATGTTTTGTTTTTTTTTTTGGAGACAGGGTCTCTCTATTATGTAGCCCTGACTGTCCTGGAACTCACGATGTAAACTAGGCTGGCGCTGAACTCAGAGTCACCTGCTTCTGCCTCCAGAGTATGCCACCATGCCACCAGGCCTGCACCTTAGTTTTTGAGGCAAGGGCGCTCACTGAATTTGGAGCTCATGAATTTGGTCAGGCTGGATGGCCAGTGAGTTTTAGGTATCGCCTGTCTCTTCCCTCACAGGACCAGGGTTATAGATGTGCCTGGGGCTTGGCTATCACGTGAGTGGTGGGGATCCTGACACAGGTTCTACTCTTGCATGAGGAATGCTTTACCCACTGACCCATCTTCCCAGCCCAGTCTCTTCATTAAATAATAAGTGATAGGATTATATAAGGATTGAGGAAATTTTTAAAATGAGTGTGTGTGCGTGCGCACATGCACGCGCGCGCGCGCGCGCGCGCGCGCACACACACAGAGGACAACCCAGGCACCACTGTCACTCTGGCATCCACCTCCTTGGAGGCAGGGTCTCTTGTCTTTGCCTCACCAACACTAGAGTTACCAGTGTGTGCTGTGACGTGACACCTTTTTATGGCTTCTGGGGACTGAGCGTCTTGTAAGGCAAGTTCTTTGCCAACTGAGCTAGCCCTCCAACCCCAAGAATTATCTTAAGTTTCTTTCTTTCTTTTTGGTTTTTCAAGACATGGTTTCTCTGTGTAGCTCTGGCTGTCCTGGATCTCATTTTGTAGATGAGGCTGGCCTTGAACTCAGAGATCTGCCTGTCTCTGCCTCCTGAGTGCTGGGATTAAAGGCGTGCGCCACCACTGCCCGGCTCTTTCTTCTTTTTCTTTTTTTGTTTTTGTTTTTGCTTTTTTTCAAAACAGGGTTTCTCTGTATAGCTTTGGATGTCCTAGAAATAGCTCTGTAGACCAGGCTGGCCTCAAATTCAGAGATCTGCCTGTCTCTGCCTCTCAAGTGCTGGGATTAAAGGTGCATACAACAATCACCAGCTAAAATACATTTATGACTTATAATCAGTAAATGTTTGACTTGTATTCCTATTTATATACCTACAAACCTGAGGTCATGTAAAATTTTCTCAGATGCAAAGGGGTTGGGAGTGGACAAAATTCAGGTCCCCAAGGGACCTTTCCGGGGTTTGTTTAGCCAATATGGCTCAGCAATAATCCCATCCAAGGATCTCCTTGTCCATTTCTGGAGGGCCAATTCTTTTGCTAGTCTGCCATAAATTTCTTGTACTGTAGCTTAAGAGGGTCAGTCCTCAGACGTGAGGGCCACAGACCCTTCCCTCTTGCAACACACTCTAAGCCCCAGGCCTTGGAAGTAACAGAGACTCCCGAGGTTGAGTCATATTCAAAGCACACAAGGGAACATCCTAAAAGGGAGCCAGGATCCCACAAGGTGGCCAAGATTCCCTCCATGATGAGCAGAGGGCCCCTGGTATCATCCTCCCCGACCCCAACCCAGTACCTCTCGGCATCAAGGAACATAAGACGAGCCACGTTGTAACAGGGCCGGGCTTCCAGCACCGTGCAGTTGGGGTAGGCCTCCCTGAAACACAGTCCAGCCGTCATACTCTGCAGGGCCCCTCACTGCCTACCCTTGCTTTCATCCAGGGTTCCCCACATCAACACATCCCCAGATCACCCCCATCTTAGTCTATAGCTCTCAAGAATAGAACTTCAGAAGAAGAAGAAAAAAAAAGAAAGAAAGAAATCGTCTGGCGATGGTGGCGCACACCTTTAATCCCAGCATTCAGGAGGCAGAGGCTGGTGGATCTCTGTAAGTTTGAGGCCAGCCTGGTCTACAAAGGCAGTTCCAGGACAGCAGGGTTACACAGAGAAACCCTGTCTTGAAAAACACACAGACAAAAAGAACAGAACTTTGAAAATAACTTCCTCATGTTATGTGGGTGGGGGCTGGGTGCAGGTGTGCCTTCAGACTCTCGAAAGGCAGGAGGTGACAATAACCCAGGATGTGTGAGGACACCATTGTGTGGAACTGGGGAGGCCAGGGCTTTGGTCTGATTCTTGCCCAGGGCTGTGAACTTGAGGTTCAGAGAAACTGTTTCTAGTCACAGGCTGTTCTCTGAGCCCTGTTCCCGGAAGCCCTGGTCCTGATCCAACACTTGGCCTTGAGTTTGGATTTTCTACAACCAATCTTGGCCCAAGACCAACAAGAAACCGATCCTGAATCTGATCTCTAACCCTGGCCATGACCCAGGCCCAGGGCTGACCCCTCCCCCCAACCTGAGATGGAATGCTAGGGCCAGCTGCCCTGACCCACTGGCACGTGGCTCCAGAGAGCATTCACAAAATGCTTGCTGATCCACCAAGCAGGGTCCTTCCCACGTGACTGCAAACTGATCCAGTCCTTAATCTTGACTGTTTCCATCTTCTGATGTCTTATTAAAATTAAACGAAGGGCCACCAAATATTCGAGACACGTGTGATAAAGTTCCACCACAGCAAGATGAACTTCACAAACTCACATCTGGCTCCGGGTCCTTGAAAATGAGCTCGCAGGTGGCCGCCACAGCGCTTCCCTTCACAGCTCTCTAAGATGCTGTAGGCTTCCTCTTTGGGAGAGCAAGCGCTCACCCTTGCCAGGCTCATGGCAAATCCTTTAAAGCTAGCCAGACAGGCTCAGTGATTCTACACAAAGGATGTTCTCTACCTCTTCTGGGGCAGTCCTCTAGTCCACACGGTCCTTAGACCTGGACCACGAGCCTCAGTGAACACGGATGACCGCTCAGCTCAGTGGGGACCAGAGCTATCTCCTAATCATCATCACATACAAAGTCCTGTCCAATAGCCTCCCCACAGTAAGTGCTCAACAAAGCAGGCTGAGTGGACAGGTGGGTGAAAGTCGGATTTCATATGTTCAGCCCACGGAAAGCCGTCCAATAAAGACTAGATTCTCTTCACCCCTCCTTTGTGAGTGAGCATGAACTCTAACCACAGGCTCTTTCCTAGACCAACCCTGAAGCAGCCCAGCCAGGACATGTCAATCTAGTCTGGCTTTCTGCCTCTCACAGCACATAGTAGAATAGCGGAAGTGACCAGGAGGGTACACTCCTTCGCTGCGCTCAGGTCTCTGCTCAAATGCCACCCTGGGAGGGTCACTTTGACACGTCCCCCTTCCCTGCTCCGGATGACACCTTAGCACCACTGCAACGTGAGGTGTTTAGAGCAGCTCGTCTCCACTGACTCCCAGGACTAATGAAAGGAAAATGGCTGGGTTTGTTTACTGCTATATGCTGAGCCCTCACCCGGGGCAGGCCCATGGCTCACTAGTGGTCTGCATCAGGACATGTCAACGCAAGCTGACAATTGTCTAAGTGGACAAAATGTCACTTGATCCTGAGCACACACTGGACCTCAACCTAGAGCGCCCCTATGCTGATAAAAGGTTGAACCCCACATACTTCTCTTACCCTATTTTGTAAGCTGCAGAAGGGCAGGCCTTACTGCTAACACTTCTATGCCTGCACACAGATATTCAATGTGTGTGTGTCTAGCTCTGGATCTCTGTACCTTATACCCTGTAGAAGGCTCTGGAATGTGGCCTCCGATCCTGCTCAGACAATACTGCTGACAGGACGACATACTGACCAGCCCAGGACAATGACAGCAGACCCGGACCTCAGGAATAGACCTGGGGCTGGGGGGATGGCTGGGGCCAAAGAGCACGGGTCCTCTTCCAGAGGACCAGAGTTGATCGCCAGTAATCACACAGCTACTCAAAACCATCTGTAACTCTAGCCCCGGGGGAATGTCTCTCTCTCTGGTTTCCACAGGCACTGTGCCCACACGGTACACAGTCAAAATACCCATACACATAAAATAAGTAAAATTTAAAAAAGAAAAGAAAGAATAAGCCCTGAATCTGCCTGAAGCCTGAGCTTGGACCCAGACCAACGTTCCTTGTCACGACCACTGGGTGGTTCCTAATCTGGGTCGCAGATTGACTTGTCCCTTGTCATGGACACTTGCTGGTTCCTAATTTGGGTCACAGATTGATTTGGACCGATCTCAGTTCAGACCCCTGACTAACTGCTACAGCTGGTCTCCATGGTGTGACCTTTGAGCTGGATGACTGTTCGTTCATCTTTGGAAATAAATAAATAAAAGTGTGACATTACCTCTAATCCTGCCACAGACTGTCCCTCTAGACCCTTACAGCTGGGCTCTTAACTCTTTTGTTTGTTTGTTTTTGTTTGAGACAGTTTCTCTGTGTAGCCCTGGCTGTCCTGGAACTCACTCTGTAGCCCAGGCTGGCCTCGAACCCCCAGAGATCCGCCTGCCTCTGCCTCCCTAGTGCTGGGATTAAAGGTGTGTACCACCACAACTGGCAGTCCTTGACTCTCTACACCATGAGTTCAGCACCAAGGTGCCTGTCCAGGTGCCTGAACTGAAGAGCCAAAGAAGCTGAGGGAACACAGGCCAACCTCCTCAGAAGCCACTCACAGCCCATGAGCTTTCCCACAAAGTCTGCATATGCACCAAGTAAATGCTGCTAATAATTCTGAAGAAGCAGCCACCTCCGGCTCCTGGGCCAACTACCTATGACCCAGTCCAAGCCAGGAGTGTGTGTGTGGGGGATGCAGGGGGCGCAGAGTGGAGGAAATAAATGTCACAGGCTGCACTCTTCAGGATTCCATCTTATTTCTTTCATTTACTAATTTTTTTTTGAAAGGCTGGGGATCAAACCCAAGGCCACGGGTGACTCTGAGTGACCCCTCAGCTCTGTCCAGTTCTGAAGGGGCTGTCACTCAGGAAAGTGGGAGACCAGCCCAGGTTGGGACGTGAGGTCTTCCCCCAATCTGCTCCTCTCAGCCTGTGCTGCCAACCATTGAGTATGACTCAAGGGTGCACAGATGTCCTTGGGGCTAATGGGCAGGCAAGGGTCTGCATGCCTGAGGTGGGGTGGGCTGCTTACTCACTCAAAATGCTTCTTGATTTTTTCTGACTCTGCATATTTGGAGATTCCATTGATGAAGAGAGTCCTTTTGACCTGTGGAAGAGGACAGACAGCAGGCTTGTCTTCCTGCAGGAAGGTGGGCTCCAGGAGAGCCAGAGGACGCAGGGAGGGGCCGGGGGTGGGGTGAGCAGAGGGGCAGGTGGGTGGGAACAGGCCTCAGGACTTTGTCAGGTCTCAGTGGATAATAGAAGCCTGACGAAGAGCCAAGAGGTACCTTGTTCTGTGAGGGGTTGCAGGGGTCACCAGATGGCTGGACACTTAGATCCCAGAGGACCTAGCACAGTGGCTAAGGAAGCACAGACATTTGGTGCAGGCCGGGTGAATGGCCGTAGAAGGTGAAGGGATATTCCTACCATCCATATCAAGCAAGACGACAATACAACCATCTGGCAGCACTACCAGCCAGGGCCATTGCCCAAAGGCCGGGCTCAGCACGGGGAGGCCCAGGCAGTCCCTTCCTAGGATCCCTGGAGAGGTGCCCTCATCCCACTCGGAGGAGGGAACCTGGCAGCCCGCTCCACCCAGCGGCCCCGCTCCACCGCTGCAGCCCCGGGGCCGCACTTCCTCACCAGGTCGTCCTCCTTGTAGCGCATCTTAGAGGTGTGTCTCCGCATGCTGTAGACGGTGAGCAGCAGGTACAGGAAAGCAAAGGAGGTGTGCAGCCAGAGGAGATTATTCCTGTGGGCGGCAGAGGGTCACGTGGGGTCCTCAGTCAGCAGGGTCTACCTCCGTGTGTCCATGTGTCTCTGAAGCCTCCCATCTCTGGCTTCCACCCCAGACCCCAGCCTCACCCTGATTTCAAGTTGGCAATGGTGGTTCTCCCGAAGCTGTAGGCATTGTTCTCTGGAAGGCGGGAGGGAGAAGGAGATGGCGGTAGGGTCGGCCGGCACGGATGCCCTTCCGCCCCCTCCCACTCCAGCCCCCCGGCCCTCACTGACCGAGCAGGTCCCCTGAGAAGTTGACAGGCAGTACAATGCCCACGGAGAGGACGCCCACGACGACCAGCAGCCCGATGATGTGTCTCTGGAAGGACAAGTAGTGCACAGCGTCGCCCCCGCACTTGTCCCGGATCTCGTCATCCCTGCAGACCACAGGAGGCAGACGGAAGAGGCTGGTGAGCAGCAGCCGAGGCGAGGCTGGAACCTGCCCCCACCCCCACCCCGGCCACCCCTGCTGGTGGGGCAGCAATGGGGCTGTGATGGAACTTTTCCTCCCGATTTCCTGGGAGGGGAGGAAGAAAGGAGGAGGAATGCTCAGAGCCCGGAAGTGGCCAGCAAAAGAGACGGGAGAGAAAGAGGGGGCGAGGTCAGAGGGAGAGGACAGGACAAGAAGAGGGAAAACGGGAACGGGAGGCAAGAAGTCGGGATGTTGTGGGACGGAGGCTGGGACACGGGCAGCGGCAGCTCCTTCCAGGGCCGTAAGGGTCCCAGGGCTGAGCTCCTAGGGGAGGGTCCCAGAGCACGGGGAGGGGCCCGGTGCTGACCTGTCCCAGCTTCCTGCCTTTCTCAGCGCTCACTGCCTGCCTGTGGACTCTGGCTGGATCTCCTGAGTTCTGCCTTGCTGGCTGCTGGCTCCTGCCTGCGGCTGGCTGGCTGCTTCCAGCCTGCCTGCTGCCCCTACCCGCTGGCTGCAGAGAGGCCGAGGTGGAGGCTCCGGCCTCTGCTCTCAAGCTGTGGCCAGGGCTGGTAGGCCAGGGCATGGCTGGCCTCGAGCAGAGTGCCACAGAGGAGATGATGGGTCAGAATAAGCATTCGGGGGTCAGCACAGGCTGGACCCCCATTGCCTGGCCTCTTGGAGTAGGGTTCAGGGTACTGCGGTGGCTAGGAGCACTAAGGCCCTCAAAGCTGCTGGCCTTGATTTTGGAGGGAGATGACAGATTCTGAGGTTTTTCTCTGTTTCTCTTTAGAGTGCGCAGACCATCCACTTACTTTATCCTGAAGATGGCTGTCAGCCAGGAACAGAAACCCTAGGGGAACAGAGGGAACACACTGGAGCTCCCGACCTACCAACCCGACCTCCCTCCCTTAACTTCCACCGGGAAACAGTTCTACACCCACCCCTACACCTGGGGACAAACCTCATTGATACACAGGACAGAAGAAGTCTGGTAGAGTCTGCCTAGTATGGGTGAGGCCCTGGTTTCTATCTCTAGTACTGAAAAAATGAGTCTTTAAGTAGGGGTGAGGGAGACGGCTCAGTCAGTAAAGTGTCTGCCTTGCAAACCAAAGGACCAGAGTTCAATTCCCAGATCTGGCAGAAAAAAGAGCAGGGCATGGTGGTGCACATTCCCAGCCCTGGGGAGGCAAAGACAGACGGGTCTCTGCGGTGCACTGGTGGGACAGATTAGCCTAACAGGGAGCCCTAGGTCCCAGTTAGAGGCCTGTCTCAGAAGACAGCGAGGCAGGCCCGGGAAGACGGCTTGTTTGATCTCTGGAATCTCGTGGTGGAAGGCGAGACTGACTTCCCCAAGCTGTGTTCTGATCTCCAGACAGAACTTAGTATGTGCATGTGTGTGTGCATGTGTGTGTACGAGAGCACGCATGATGGACAAATAAATGTACCCCCCCCCAAAAAAAACCCCAAAAGATAAACCAAGGGTGACAGTACCTGAGGAACAATGGTCAAGGTTGACTGTTAGCTTCCCCATGTTCCTGTACACATGTGCAAACACACCTGCACACGCACAAACCACACACACACACACACACACACACACACACACACACACACACACACACGAGTATGTATACAAGAAAAAAAAAACACAAAGAGCTAGGAAGGTCTGCCCTTAAGGAAGAAAAGGCCCAGCACCTTGCTGCTGGACCCCGTGTCCGGAAGTGCAGATAACTACAAAACCTTACGGTGCTACAGGCCAGAGTGGGGATGGATGTACTTTGGGGTTCAAGGAAGGTAGTGGGAGCCCCGATCTCTGGCTAATAAGAGTTTGTAGCCTAGCAAAATGGCTCGGAGGGTAAAGGTGCTTGCCACCAAAACCGATGACCCGAGTTCAATTCTAAGGACTTAAGTGGTGGAAGGAGAGAGCCAATTTCCAAGAATCGCCCTCTTACCTCCACACATACAATGTCCACAGGGGAAACACACCCACAAACTGATACAAACTGATACAGATGAATTGATTAAATAAAAAAAAAAAAAAATTAGGCTCGCTGAGCAATGGTGAAAGCATTTGCTGCTGACCAGATCCCACATGGTGGAGGACCGGAGCTGACCTCTGATCTCACACGAGCTGTGTCACCCTCCCCCACTTCTCGCGCGCACGCACACACACACACACACGCACACCCCATAAAAGTCCATATAAAAAAACAAACAAGCCGGGCGGTGGTGGCGCTCACCTTTAATCCCAGCACTTGGGAGGCAGAGCCAGGCGGATCTCTGTGAGTTCGAGGCCAGCCTGGACTACCAAGTGAGTCCCAGGAAAGGCGCAAAGCTACACAGAGAAACCCTGTCTCGAAAAACCAAATTAAAAAAAAAAAAAAAAAGTTGACAATTTACTTCAAAAAGACAAACAAACAAACAAGCATGGCTCCCAAAGCAGAGGGGGCGTGCTGTGCTGCCGAGTGCCTGCCTACATCTCCTAGTCCACCTCGAAGGGACCAAAATCTAGGGTGAGCTGGCCGGCATCACCTCCCTCTCTTTCCTTCAGGCCTGCCTCCAGGTAGAGAGTGGATGCCCAGAGAGGGTCCTCCTCACCTTCTACCAGGAGAAGGCTCCTGTTTAGCGAAGGATGGGGAGAGTGTGCCTAACGGCCAAGATGCAGGAGGTCTGGTTACCTGAGCTCCATTGAGGTCTGGGGACCGTCGGGACACCTGGCTAGCAGGGGTGATCCCGGTAGCTCGTCACTTACCCTGTGAGTCTCAGGAAGCTGACCTCTCTGCTAAGGCTGCTGCAGGAGCCCCAGGCCAAGTGTGACTGGCCAGGGCCGACCCAGAGATTCTGCCTGGGAACTTCACCATCAAAACAACAGGAGGACCAGGCAGGGAACAGCTGTGCGCCTGGTCTGCTGCGAAGGAGGTCTGGGGACTGCTGTGACCGGGCAGGTCTGAGGGGCCTGTTTAGTCAGCACTAACACCCGGAACCGGAAGGCAGTCGGTCCCCAGGGCCAGGGTCACTAGCCTACAACTGCAGTGTAACGCGAAGTGGGTCTAAGCTTCACGACACGGACCCTCAAGCTCATCATGGCTTCTAAAACCGTGTTCAGAGAAAAAGGAGTTTTCATCAACAGTCTAGGTGGGCATCAAGTTCTACTGTGGCGGACAAAGTTCGGAACTGATAAATGTGAGGGGTGCCATTCAGAGGGCCTCGTCCTGTGTCCCGGGCGCTCTGGGCCTGCTGCTGGCCTCCGAAGGCTAGCATGCCACTTTCCTCACACACAGAGAGAAGGCCACACTGGTGTCCCCTGACCTGACGGCCGCACAGTCAAGGAAACCGGGAGAACACTCACGTTGTCCCTTTGGTCAAAGTCGACGGAGCTGGAGACGGAGGTGAGACGCTCATACCGGTCATGGCTGTCCCCATGCATAGCTGATGCCACACTGGGGTGGGGGAACAGAGCAGAGCAAGGTGAGAGGAGGACCGTGAGCCTCGGAGGGGCCGACGTCAGCACCCAGAGGGGCTCAAGAAAGTATAGAAAGCGCAGAGGCTGAAGCAAGAGTGACCTCCCCCTACCCTGCCTCCCTCAGGGGTGATGGACAGTGAGTGGGCCTTAGGGGGTCTTCATTACTGCCCAGAATGGAGGCTGAAGCAAGAAATGTTAGAGGTCCCTGCAGTTCCGGAGGTGACCAGCAGGGGGAGTGGGAGATCGGCAACAGAGCCAGTGTTACCCCAAAAGTAAAGGGGAGGTGAAGGAAAACAGGGACCGGAAGGACCCAGATGGGTGGCAAGACTGGAAGATGTCTCTTGGGCAGGGCCCGACCCTCCCTTCTCCCGGAGCCATCAGCTGCCACAGCTCCAATTCAGTCCTATGCACAGAGACCACAAGGAGACATTAAGGCCACACAAAGGGGACTCCTTGGGCAGGGCCCGTCCTAGGCCTCCAGAAGGAGCAGGGAACCCTGGAATATGAAGAACTAGCTGTTAGGGGATGGGAACCGTTGGTGACACCCAATCTTGTCTCTGCATGACAGTGCTAGGGATTTTCTGGGGAGTTCCCAGAGGATGGTCCCTCGGCCCAGCCAGTGAAGGCTGAGAACGCAGGGGTCCGTACAGAGGGGATTTTCTTAGGCAGGGAGGAAGACCGAAACCAGGAGGGGCAGAGACAAGCTGAGGAGCCCCCGTCCTGCAAAGCACACCGCCTGCGTTAATCCGAAACAAGAGCCTGCAGAGGAGAACGCTGCAAAAAAGAGAACCAGCCACTGGCGCGGAGAGAAGAGAAGCGTGAAAAGGAGAGGAAAAGGGAAGCTGGTTTAGTGTGGATGAGGGGGCTGGTGCCCCACATACTATTCCTGCTCCACTCGCTCCCTCTCCTGCCGGCGAAGCCTGGGGACAGAGAACAGACAGGTTACGGGGCGAAGGAAAGTCCCCGGGGACCGGCGGGACACAGAGGCACAACCGACGGTCCCCAGACCATCATCCCACGCTGGCCCAGGGACTCGTCTCTTTCCACCCCTCAAGAGAGGGGATGGGAAAAGGCTGGCTCTCCCCTGCTCCCAAGCAGCACAGGCCATGATGCTGGTGTCCAGTGGAGGGGCAAGCCCAAGCCTTCTTACCTGTCTGCATCTGTTACCAAGGCCAGCCGCCCATAGTCCCAGGCCACCTTCCGGAGGATGGAGAAGAGGAACAGCAGGGCCTGAGGGGGAGGGGAGGCAAGTCAACAGCGGTGTACAGCCAGGGGTCAGAACCTTAAAAGGGAGGATGCTGGCTTGGGTCAGTGGACAGAGTTGGAAAGCAAGGACCCCTTTTTCTTGGTTAGGTATGGGAAGGCGGGGCATGGGTCAGAGGCGGAGGATGTCTGCAGGGGGTGTCCTGGGCCCAGGTGCCCAGGGCAGGGATGGTATGAGGACACTCACAAGGAAGCACATGAAGTCCAGAGCCAGCACGGTGGGGACACCCCCAAAGGGCAAGCCCTGTAGGACAGTGCTTCGGATCCGGGCACTGTAGCAGTAGTCCTTGGAGATGCTGCTGTTGAGGGCCGCAGTGCCCAGCGTGGCCAGCAAGAATGGCAGCATGGCTGCTACTGCCGCATGGTCCTCCTGCGCAGAGGGCAAGTCAGTCAGCTGGGCTCGTCCCCTACCCACCCTGGCCTTGCAAGGTGGGTCTACAGAGGGTTGACCAGCCGCCTCAGAGGGTGGGAACTTCTGCCCGCAAGAAATAAGGGCCTCGGGAAGAGAGGTGTGTATCACATGGGTTTATTTCATGGTCCTCTGGCTATGACTCTATCCTGAGTCCGGGCAGCACACTCTGATCCTAATTGGGGTGTGTGTGTGTGTGTGTGTGAATGGTTTCACTACAAAGGCAGAAGTGTGAGCTCAATGTCTACCTCCACCTACCCCAACTCATAAAGAATCTCTCTTGGGCAGGAGAAATGAGGAGGGGTGGAGACTGTAGATGGTTCCACGGTTAAGAGCTTCACTGCTCTTCCAGAGGACCTGGGTTAGGTTTCCAGCATCCACATGGAGGCTCATGACCTTCATAACTTTAGCTCTAGGGGGATAAGATGCCCTCTTCTGACCTCTGCAGGCACCAGGAATGTATGTGGTACACACACACACACACACACACACACACACACACACACACACACACAGCACTATACACAAACATTTTAAAGATGGGTAGAGGCCTGTCTCTGTGCCAGAGAGTAAGAGTCCAGATCCAACTGCTTCATTCTGACCTCCTCAGAACCCCTAAGTTCAATTGAAAAGTGAGAAGAGAAACAGAACGATCAAATGTGCTTAGATTTGAATTCTGCTAACCACTCCATAGAGCCACCTTCCAAACAGATGGTCAGCCTCAGAGCTACTCCTGTGCCCTCAGGGCAGAGCACTGGCTGGAAGGCAGGTAACAGCACCAGACTTCAGAGTCTATGTCACCTGCTGGTGCCAGCCACACCTGCCCTTCTCCACGCCAGCTTCCCTTCCCTCCCTCCAACTAGCTGTACAGGGGGAACAGAGGGGTATGAGGACTACAACTCCCAGAATGCTGTGCTTCTGCCTCCGGAGCAGAGCAGGCTGGGAATGCTGTGCCCTCCAGCCAGCTTTTCCATTGGCAAAAGAGGGGAAAGAGTGGGCGGAGGCCTCTAAAGGCCCCCAGCAACCACTGTACTACTGTCTTGCCTGGTGCCTGCCTGGTGCCTGCCACAGCCCTTTGTGCTGTAAAGTGGATGAGGGGCAGGAGAGGAGGAAAGGAAAGCCAATGGGACCCCGGGGCTCTGGAAATGCTTGGGGACAAAGATGGGCAGGGCCCCTGGGAGGTCCCCAGGCTGGGGAAGTGTGGCTGCAGCAGAGGCACTACCACAGCAGCACAGCCCCACCCGGTCCTACTCAGGGCCCCTGAGGGCCCCTTCTGCTGACAACATGGAAGATCTGCCTGGAGGTGGGTCCCCAGGGAAGAAAGGTAACCAGACAAAGAGAGAATAACAAGTCTAGAGGAGGTGACTGGCAGTTTACTAGGAACTGTCTGTCCCTTAGCCCCCCTGGGGTAACCTAGCAGTCCTGGGGTCTCCCCTCTCCCATTCAAACAGGGCAGGAGCCAGAAAGCTCTCTAAGGATGAGAACATGAGCACTGTTTGTGTGCTTCTCTTGGTCCAAGAGAATCTTTGCAAAGCCTGCGTCAGGATGGAGCAGGGAATAACTCCCCTGCATGTGTTAGACAGGCTCCTTTTCTGGCCCAAGCTGCCTTTAAAAACACAGGAGTTTAATCATTGAAGCAAGGACTATTTATCTAGTGTTCACTGTTTCAAGAATAACAATATACGGGGCTCCAGAGATGGCTCAGTGGATGAGAGCACTGGCTGCTCTTGCAGATAACAGGGATTCAATACCCAGCACCCATGTGGCCCCTTACAACTGTCTGTAACTGTCTGTGACATGACACCCTCTTCTGGCCTCTGCTGGTATTGCACCCACATGGTACACAGACATGCATGCAGGCAAAGCACCCCACACAATATTCTTAAGATAAAAAAACAAAACAAAGCCGGGTGGTGGTGGCGCATGCCTTTAATCCCAGCACTCGGGAGGCAGAGCCAGGCAGATCTCTGTGAGTTCGAGGCCAGCCTGGGCTACCAAGTGAGCTCCAGGAAAGGCGCAAAGCTACACAGAGAAACCCTGTCTCGAAAAACCAAACCAAACCAAACAAACCAATAACACCTCAAACAATCCTCAAACACCCTGTGAGTTGTATCACTGTCATTTGAAGATGTGAGGAGAGGGCTCAGAAAAGTTAAGTACTTGCCCTCTAGGTCTCACTGCAAATAAAATGATGGAGACTTGAATTCAAACCCAAGTCAATTTCTACCCATGGGGAGACCCTTCTCAGAACACAGATGTTTTGCTGATGGGCCTAGGACAGGTGAAGGTGGACCTCGGCCTCACTCTTCCACTCTGTAACAAGGAGATACCAGCGAGGCTCTCACAGAAAGGTAAAAATGTAACCATGCGGGGGTGGGGGGTGGGGGTGGGGATGGGGGGTGCAGCACGCTGTCTCCCTCTCTTACCAAGGTCTCTGTGTAGCCTAGGCTGACCTCCAATTTAAGATCTCTGCAAATACCAGGCAATGGTGGCGCACGCCTTTAATCCCAGCATTTGGTAGGCAGAGGCAGGTGAATCTCTGAGTTTGAGGCCAGCCTGGTCCACAAAGTGATTTCCAAGACAGGCCCCAAAAGATACACAGAGCAAGGCTGTCTCCAACCTGCCCCCCCCCAATCCTCTGCATAATATGGAAGCTTCATAAATACAATGCTAATTATTTGTTCTCGAGGCAGAGAATACAAGGGCAGTCGAGACGTGTTCAGATGTGTAAACATGCTCATACATGTGTCTGTCCGTCTAAGGAGCTAGGTGACTATACAACACTGTGCAGAAATAAAGGGACTCATGGCCTCTGAGTGGAGGAGTGTGTGTGGGTGTGCCTGGGAGCCTGGTTGTGTAAATATAAGATGCACAGATGTGAGGCACCAGGACAGGCTAAAGGTGGGTATAGGCACTTTGGGGAGGGAGGCTCCGATGAGCCCCCCTTTCTCCTTTGAGACAAGGTCTCATATAGTCTAGACTGGCTTCAGTCTTGCTATGAAGCTGAGGATGGCCTTAAATTCCTGACCTTCCTGCCTCTACTTCCCAAGTGCTGGGAATCGAACCTACGGCTTCAATCATGCGAAGCAAACACTCTACCCACCAAGCTAAATGCCCAGTCCTGACCTCTCTGACATCCGGGAACCTCAGTGCCCAACCCATCTCTTGTTTCTAAAGTGTTCAAACCCTTTTAAAAAGTGCCATCTTCCCATTCCTGTCTTCTCTACTCTGAATGAAGATGGGCCATTCTGGAAGCTTCTACGTGATATGGCTCTGTTAGGGTGGGTGAGAGTTCCCCGGGATGCTTGCTAACTACCAGGTCTTTTCGTGCCCAATCTTTGTACTGTCACAGAGTACCCTCTGCTCCCAACTACACCACTCTTCCCCCGCCCCCTAGGCAAGCAGGGCACACCCAGATCACCCATCCATAGGGAGGAAATTGGGACCAGGGAAGGGAATGGAGCCAGGCAAGGTCACAGGGTAGGGAAGGGGTGGAGTTGGGTTAGTGGCTTTGCCAGTCCACAGGGTGACTTCGAGCTCTTAACTGTAGGGGTGGGGCTCTTGGGCTGTGTCATCCAGAGCAACTGCCTTCCAATCCAGCCTAGGGCTGGGAAGCTGAGAAGAGGACAGAAAACTACGGGGAGACAGTAGTAGGAGTCGAAGGTTCTCCAAGTGCAGACGTGCCCAGCCAGCTGTGAACCCATTTCTCTAGTTGGATACTCACGCTGGCTTTGTAGCAGGATGGGGATGTTAGACCAAGTCAACACTGTCACTTCACTAATAAAAACTGTGTATCACAGGGTAGAAGTTACTTTGTTGCTTCCTTTGTTTGTTTTTTCCTTGTAGAGTTACTGGGAAAGACTTAATTTAGGGTTTGGGATTCTTGTACAGGCAGTGAGAAGAGATTAACTCTTTTTTTTTTTTTTTTTTTTTTTTTTTTGGTTTTTCAAGACAGGGTTTCTCTGTCTGTCTGTCCTGGAACTCACTCTGTAGCCCAGGCTGGCCTCAAACTGATAGAGATGCACCTGCCTCTGCCTCCCAAGTGCTGGGATTAAAGGCATTCGTGGCCACCACCCAGTGAGATTAATTCTTAATATGAAATCTGGGCCTCACTCTTCCAACCTGTAACAAATAGTATTAATGGCTTTGCCTGGCCTGAGTGGAACTCAGAGAAAAGTAAAAGTGTATCTATCCAGAGGCCAGCCGCCCCACTCCCCATCTCTACAGAGACTAGCTATATAGTTGAGGTTTTGTTCCAAGTCAAGACTTTCCTGAATGCTGGGGACACAAGCTACCACACTGGCTTATTTTACTTTTATTCTGTGCAAGGCATTACTACCCTAAGCACTTTGGAAATGTTACTATTTGCTACCCCTTGCAACCCCAACAGGCCACTGAGGCACACAGAGAGCAAATAACTTGGGGAAGTCACCAGTCTGTGGTAGATCCAGAGACAGGCCCAGGCATTTTGCTGCCCCTGCAAATAGGGGAGGCCACTAGCAGGGCTCTGAGGCTGAGGGCTGTTAGCGCCAGTTCTGGAATGCCACACCCTAGGACCTGGAGGCTTGCCTTTCTTCTTGCTTGTAGCTCCTGATCCTTGACTTGAGTTTGTGGGTTCAAGTTCTGAGGCAAGGATAGAAGGCAGGGGCTCTAGAATGAAATGCACTTGGGTTCTATTCTGGAAAAAGTGTTTAACCAGCTCGGGTCTCAGGTCCTTCACCTGGAAGATGGGGACAGCCACCCAGCCCTGTGGCCGCTTGAAAGATGAAATAAGATTAGAAACAAACAAAAGAGTTCAAAGCTCTTAAGAGAAATCCAACCAAACAAAACAAACTGCCACAAGAAAAGACCAGCTGTTGAAAGTCAAACATGCTGATGTACACCTGGGAGGTGGAGGCAGGAAGATCAGGAGTTCAAGGCTGGCCTGGGCTAAATGATAGCGGATCTCAAACAAACACAACACAAAAACAGCTGTTGTTAACAAGATATAGACTCCAAGAGGTTGCTTTAATGGAGGTAGACTGGTTAAGAACAAAATAAAGCATATAATTTCATGATAGGAATTGAACTACTCAGTGGGGGAGGCTGCTTCCTCTACATTAAAGACTCTGTCACCGAGTCCCAGAATGTACCCCATCCACCTGCATTAGGCAAGGTGGGGCACCAGAGGTGACTGGTAGGTCAGGAAGTTCAGAGAAGTGAACCCATTACTATTGATCAACCGTCAGGCAGCCTGCCAGGCTCTTTACCTGCATCACACTATCGGATCCCAAAGCTCCACCTCGGAAGGAGGTGGTGGTAACCAATCACACTTTTAAATAGAAACAGAGGCTCCGATGGTTAAGTAACTTGTCAAGGTCACACGGCTCAAGAACGGCACGGCTAGGATTCGAACCCAAGTTTCTGTCAGTTTGTTGTTCTTGGAAGGAACTTGTATGATGTCCAAAAAGGGGCTCTTAGCTACTTATCACCCATCTTCTGCCTCAAAACATCCCCACCCACCTACTCACTCACTCATTGGCTGCACTGGATGAACTAACAGCAGGCCCCAGCATGTGCTACCTGGGGCATGCCAGGGCGTAGACCCTCTGGTACCCCGGAGGACAAAAGTGCTGCCAGCATACCCCCCACCTGAGCCTGGCAGCCACTTACTCCTCTTCCCCGGCTCTCAAGAATCTGGAAGGCAGAGGGCTGTGGGACCCTCTTCAGGAGGTGCTGGGCACATTCTCATTCACCCCGGACTACTGCAGACCGGGGCGGAGGTTACAGGGTCAGGGAGCGGAGACCCAAGCCCCCCTGGGCAATGGGCCGCCAGACCTGACAAGGGGACCAAGGCTGGTGGCAGCACGAAGCCCCAAGGGCGGCCAGCCCCTCTGACCTCTCTTCCCCACTTCCCAGGCCTCCTTCATTTTTCTGGGTAACCCAACGACAAGCTTTGGGACAGTCCGCACCAGGCGGTCAAGACAGCCGGGAGGGACAAAGCGCGCCCCCTCCCCCTCAACAGGGCCTTTGCCTACTCCGGATTCGCGTCTGATTCTTCTCCCCACCGCACCCTCCAACGCAGGCCGGGGCGGCTCATGAATGAACTGCTCTGTGTGGGGCGCAAGAGAGGACATGCTCCCGGGGCCAGCCGTCCTCTTCCAGCCGGCAGACCAGTCCCCACCAGGGCCAGGGCCAGCCACCCGTCAGGTGCCAGGACCCTCGAGCCCTCCCCTTTGCCCAAGCCTGGACCCCTTGTTCGAGGCCAGCTTCGTCCCCAGCAACAAGAGAAAGAATAAAAAGAGACCGAGGGCATTGGACTTGGCGACCCCAGAATGCAAAACTCGGGGGCGGAGGCGGGTGGTTCCCTTCAGCGGCGCCGGCGGCTGGGGAGCAGCTGGGACCCGAGGAGGGCCGCGCAGGGGCCGCGCACCTGGATGGGGCAGGTGGGACGAGAGTAGCACTCAAGGGCCGGGACAGAGGGGGTCCCACCCCTTGGGATATCCCAGCGGGGCGGGGGCAGAGGGCGGCGCACATCTGGAGCCCCGACAAGGAGGGAAGGACTCCCATCTGGCCAGGGACGGTGCGGGTTTGGGGACAAAGCGTGCCTCCCTTGGGTCCCGCGGGGCCTGGGCACCTCTGGGTCCCGCAGGAGGTGGAAAGGAGGGGACGCGCAGCTGAGTCCGGGTGGTTTTTTTTTTGTTTTTTGTTTTTTCCTTCCTTGGGGTGGTAGTGGGATCCTGTGCTCCAAGTAAGGGGTGCTGGGGAGGGGTCCGCGTACTCACCCCCAGGCGCAGACTCGGCTCCGACTCGGGAGCCCCGGCTCCGGGCGGGGCGGGGCTGGGGAGGGGGAGGGGGAGTCGCCGGGCGGCTTGAGCTCTGGGCTCCTGCGGCGGCCGCGGCAGCGCGTGGGGGAGGGGGAGCCGGAGGAGGGAGGGGAGCCCGGGGGCGGGGCTCCCGGCGGGCCCGCCCCCCACGCCGCACACGTAGAAAGTGCGCGCGCACTCGCGGAGCGCCTCCGGCGCGCAGGCGCAGGGTGTGGGGTGGGGCTTGACCTGCTGGGCTCGTGGCGGGAGATTCCCTGGCAGCCAACGCGGTATGATGGGGGCTCAGGGGCCACCTTGTTCTCCTCGCGCAGCTTCTTCTTCCCCTTTCTTCTCTGCAGTAGGGGAGGCGCTCTCGGGGAGGGGTGAGGACAAGCCATACTGGGCCCAGGGTCAAGTGAGAGGGGTCCCCCGCTTCGCGAGGCCTCAGAGCTGGACCCTCTAGCCTCCTATTTGCCCAGGGCTGCATGGTGCGCGCCGCTTCCGCGCCTCCCACGCCCCCTCGATGCGCTCACCTGCTTACCCCGGTCAGGGAGGTGGAGCCTCGGGGAATGGGAGCTGCAGTCTAGCCTGGGCCAAGTAACTTCGGTCGGTTGCTCTGGCGTGTCTCCTGCAGCTTATCTGCTCCTCCTTCTCCCACTGGGTCTGGAGATGAGTTTGCTGGAAGCTTCTTCAGTGTAAAGAGGGAGTCCTTGCTTTCGCTTATGTCAGGCAGAATTACTCCTCTGGTCCAGGGTTTTCCCTGCTCTCTCAGTTCACCAAAGACCTCACCTAGCAGGGGTTAAGTCTGGGACGATGGCGAGGCGGACCGCCTCTTTTCTGTATGTGTCACCACACAAATCACGATCACAAAGACAGGACAAACACCACCTGTTTAATTGCGGGTTCTTAAAGGGAAAACAGAAGGAAACACTGCTTTCCACTGTGCGCACTAAGTGAGCTTTGCCACGCCGAGACGTTAAGGGACAGATTATGTAGCGGTCACAAGAGCTGAGACGGAGTCACCTTGGGTTCCTTGGGAAATGCTGGCACCCAGGGCCTTGCAGTCACGGCTGGACACTGCCTATCCTGGTCAGTGTGTCTGCTGTATTTGGATATTCAGCTGTCCGTTTGTAGCTGGAAGGTTCGGGCTGTTGAAGTGTCTTTCAAACACTGCCATGAGTGACTTGAAAATCAGTTTAGTAGATCATGGCCATCGCGTGCGTGTGTGTGTGTGTGTGTGTGTGTGTGTGTGTGTGTGTTGCACTTAGAGTAGGTACTGTGTGTTAGTAGGGACACAAGGGCACGCTGTATTAGGTGTTTTATATTGTTTGTATCATAGAGAAGTTTGGAGAAGCATTGATCCAAACTTGTATGCCTCTCGATTTCCTCGGCTTGAGCTTTCAGTCAGTTTAAATCTTCTGAAGTTGCAGTCGGTGAGTGGCTAGCAGTGAGGCTTGCCTGTAATCCTAGACGCGGGCAGGTGTTCAAGGCCATCCTCAGCTGCTTTGGTAGTTTAAGGCTGGCTTGAGATTGCCTGAGACCTTGTCTCAACAAAACCAAACCAACATACAAAAATCCAAACCCTTCCCAAACTATGAGAATTTTGTTGGAGGTAAGGGAAAGAAGATGGAGGTGAGGTTGTCACTGTAGACAGCTTCGTGGCAGAAGTCTGTAGGTCTGGGTTCTGAGAAGCTGTGTTGGAGTAAACAGTTCTTGGTGAAAAAGGATCTGTTATAATGTTTTGGTGTTACCCATTTTACCCACAGGGGTTCTTGGATGTGTAAAAAGTCCTCCCATATTGATTTGAATTTCCCTGGAACAACACAATTCACTGACAGTGGGTATCTAGAAAATGGAAATGGAGGCCCTGCTAACTTGGTTTGGAGACTTCTAGGGATCACTGGAAGATGTTTGTTGACTATTTTAAAAAATAATACAAGTGTGAACCTGAACCTCTACGACCAGCCCCCACACTTATTTACCTCAGGGACTCTTGAGGAATGAGGGATAGAGACTTAGTTAGAAGAGAGGGAGAGAGAAACACAGGACAGACTCGGGTGAGCCTGGATCCTTATCCACCCGCCCAGAACTGTATTCCAAAGGTCTGTTTATAACAATGCCAAGGGGTGGAGCAAAAGACCTCCCCCTTGCTAGTTAGACCCTTACAAACACCTGGTACCCAGGCCCGTGGTCCAATCAACCTCCCATGCAGTCCTGCTGGGTACAGTCACTAGGAAACCTAGGCTCCAACCAACCTCTGGGTTCGTCAGGCCTTTTCTCAGTTGGCTGTTATCTGAACACAGTGCCTAGAATCTTAGATGATGCAAAAACCCTCCCCCACCCCCATACAGGGTTTCTTTGTGTAGCCCTGTCTGTCCTGAAACTCACTCTGTAGACCAGGCTGGCCTTGAACGCAGAGATCCGCCTGCCTCTGCCTCCTGGGTGCTGGGATTAAAGCAAAAGTCCTGTGAAGATTACCTTGGTCTGCTCCTGTGTTGTGTGACTGTCACAGGTGGATCTGCCCAAATGTGTTGTCAGGTTGTTCGTGACTTGGTTCTGTGGGAACTTGGGGAGGCCTCAGGAAGTCAGATTATAGTTTAACCTGTATTTATTTGTTTATGTGAGACCTCGGCTCACGTAACCCAGACTGGCCTCAGACTCATGATCCTTCTGCCTCTGCCTCCAGAGTGCTGGGATTAAATGGGTGCACCTCCATACCCGACTCCATTCTTTCATTTTAGAGGTTGAAGGTTTATCTGATATAATTTTACAGGTATGTTAACAATGATAGTCAGTGTTCAAGAAAGGACTGTGATTCAGGGCTCATGGTATTGTTCTGAGTCACGAACTGTGCTGACCCAGAAGGAGAGGTCAGTAGCTTATTATTCACTAGGGAATCAGGGTGGAAGGCCCCCCCATAAAAAACCTCTTAAAAATTATGTCTGTCCTTGCAAAGTCAGGAAATACTTTCCTGTGTCTCCTCTAAGCTGAGAAGCACTTTGAGGATTTGAGATGAAGGAATTGTTGGTGCTGCCTTGTGAAGAAGGAGTGAGCCAGGAAACACTCTGCCTACTCTGGACCGGAAGGATTCCCCAGGTGGTCCCTCACCCGGGCAGCTCTGCTCTATCCAATGACCCCACTTGTCCACAAGTCCTTGAGACCTGGAGAAGTGGCTTAAAGGTCACAGACATATCCGAGAGATGAGTTCTGCCAGGAGCATTTCCTCTTTGGTTCTAACCTTGCTATCCCACATTCCTCTGGCTACCTGACTTCTTATCCCTGGCTTCTTGCCACTGGCTCAGTTAAGTCCTCATAGAAAGTTAAGCCTAAGATAAAAACTGTGGACCAAGCTGATACATGGGTTGTTCAGTGGCAGCTGTAGAAGAAATAGATCTTCATATTGTTGAAGGGAGCTGTGCTCCTTGGTAGTGATGCTGTGAAAACTCACACCCGGGTAGAGTCAAATCGACTTCTGCTTTGCCCTGGGCTGTGCTGGGTGTGGTTATTACTATTGTTGTTATTGTTATTATTATTGACAGGATTTTACTATGTATTCCTGGCTAGCTTGGAATTCAGTATGTAGACCGGGCTGGTCTTGAACTCACAGAGATCCACTTGTTTCTGCTCCCAAGTGCTGGGATTACAGGCATGCACCACCAAGCCTGGCCTTAGTTGTTTTATTTGTTTTCTTTTCTTCTTCTTCTTCTTTTTTTTTTTTTTCATTTTTTTTCCGAGACAGGGTTTCTCTGTGTAGCTTTGCGCCTTTCCTGGAACTCGCTTTGGAGATCCGCCTGCCTCTGCCTCCCAAGTGCTGGGATTAAAGGCGTGCGCCGCCGCCGCCGCCGCCGCCGCCGCCGCCGCCGCCGCCGCCGCCCCGGCTTTATTTGTTTTCTTTTGGAGACAGTCTAATTAAACTCAGGCTGGCCTTGAACCTCTGTGCAGCTGATGTTGGACTTGAACTCTTGATGTTCCTGCCCTGCCTCCCCAATATTGGGATCACAGGTGTGTGTGCACCACCACAACAAAGGCAGCTTTTTATTTCTTGAGTTTTTAAAAATGTGTGCCAGCCTGTACACACATAAATGTGTGTGTTGTGTTTGTTTTTGGTGAAGTTTTTTAGTGGGTAGGACTGTATCTGAGCCATACCCCTGTCCTACAGGGCGTACTGGGTAGGAAGTTTGAGCTCTGGTCTGGACTTGGTTGCCTTCTTACCTGGGAGGGGTGGCAAGCAGTAGTACCATTTCTGACTTGGTTCCTCCTCCCGCAAGATGATGCCAGTCCTCAGCTGGTCTGGCCTCTTACACTTGCCTGTTCTTATTTGTTTTTCTGTTTCCTTTGGGTGCCTAGGAATGAAATCATCAAAGAAAGCCCTCTGGTGTGGATACTTTGAGAATTGCAACATACTAGACTTGTATGAGGTTAAACTGTATACACAAAGTAAACTTCCTGAAAGAGAATGAGAATCGGCAGGTAGGGAAACAGTAACAAGTGTTTAAGCAACAAATACAAGTATTTGTTGGTCTAGAATGATGGGAAGGGTCTTTTTCTGATTCTTCAAAGTGCTCAGGCCTTTGCTTTTTTCCTACTATACATTTGATTTGTTTTATTTTTGGAGACAGGGTCTCTGTAGGTGAAGCTGGTCTGGAATTCCCAGGCTGGCCTTGAACTAAAAGTGACTCTCCTGTTTCTCGGTCCTCCTGCCCCTGGTACTAGAGATTGAACTCGGGACATCAATGCAGGCCAGACAAGTGCCTCTGCCTTCAGAGTGCTGGGATTGAAGGTGTGTGCCACCAGGCCTGGCTTGGAAACAATGGATGGGTCTGTGATACTCAGTATATGGCGGCATACTTGTATAGAGGGCTGCTCTGCTGGTTACTTTGTACAGTTCAGCACCCAAGTAATGCCGGGAAAACATGGCTGAGCAAGGTGGCAACATGCTTATTCGCAAGTCTGAGCAACTAAGTCCGCTACCCAGAACCCATGTAAAGGTGGAAGGAGGGATCTGACCCCAGAGTTGCCCTCTCATGTGCACCATGGCACTCATAATAACATAAATATCCGCAAATACTGGTGCTTTCTTTTCTCACAAAGCATGCCAAGCATGGATGCTTCCTTACTTAATTGCTCTTCTAGCCCTTAGTTTGAAAACTACCTACCCCCCCCAAAAAAAGAAAAGAAAGCTAGTTTAAGATGAATCCCCTAAATCAGTGTTTCTCAACATTCCTAATACTGCAACTCTTTAATACAGGGCTGACCCCCAACCATAAAATTATTTGTTACTACTTCATAATGTTGTATGTAATACTTGTAATGTTGCTACTGTTATAAATGGTAAATAGCTGTGTTTTTCCAATGGTCTTAGGTGGCCCCTGTGAAAAAGTCATTCCACCTACCAGGGGTTGAGACCCATAGGTTGAGAACCACTGCTTTTTTTTTTTAAATTGTGGTGGCCCCCAACCATAAAATTTTTATTTTTTCTATTATCAGCTGGATACAGTACAAATTCTTATCCTAATAGTGAAATGTTTCGCTGAAGCTTGCCCAGTGATTGAGTAAAACCAAAACTTATAATAAGCCACAGTCATCCTAGGGTCCCCCCTGCTAGGTAGCCTCCCTGGTTCTGTCTGTGGGTTGCATGAAAAAAGTCAAAACACACAAGCTCACAGAACGTGGAAACTGGGCTCCACATTGAACTGCAAGTCAGTTCTGTCCACTTGACAATTCTGAGCGGTAGTCGTATGTCAGTGGCTCTCCACCCTAGAATACTAAGCAGGGCAGGTACTGGGCCCTGCCTCCATGAAGCATGCATTCCAGTGGGACGTGCATGTGATAAGGCTAGTGGACACCTCACCAATGTGTCTCTGCAGCACTGTGGAGAGTTAGTTGAGTCTTGATGGGAAAGGGGCCTGCCTCTCAGACCTATTAAATCATCCCCACCCTGCCCTGTGAAGGAGAGGTTGTGATTCACACTCTGAAATGGGAGGGTAGTGTTCGTAGTTGACCAGGAAATCACATGAAAGGCTGCCTCTGGCCCTGGAATCTTCCAAAAAACCTGACTCCATCTGAATGTGAGTGTTGTAAAGGAAGAAATACCGAGGACTGCCTGGGCAAACAAGGCTAAGAAAGAGACCCAGAATTCTGTGTGCCCAGGTCTGCCGAACCTCAGGTCCTGAGTCTGCAGGATGAACTCATGTAAAGGTTTCTCAAGAGTTTCTTTGATGTCCATTGCTGTCCTGTAGCTCCAGAGCAGTTATTGAGTGATGTGGACATGCTGTTGGATGGTCTGTATGTCAAATTGCTCTGGTTGGTCAATAAATAAAACACTGATTGGCCAGTGGCCAGGCAGGAAGTAGGTGGGACAAGGAGAGAGGAGAATTCTGGTAAGCAGAAGGCTGAGGCAGACACTGCCAGTTGCCGCCATGACCAGCAGCATGTGAAGACACCGGTAAGCCACCAGCCATGTGGCAAGGTATAGATTTATGGAAATGGATTAATTTGAGCTATAAGAACAGTTAGCAAGAAGCCTGCCACGGCCATACAGTTTGTAAGCAATATAAGTCTCTGTGTTTACTTGGTTGAGTCTGAGCGGCTGTGGGACTGGCGGGTGACAAAGATTTGTCCTGACTGTAGGCAAGGCAGGAAAACTCTAGCAACCTGGACATTGTCCCTACTAGACTGGGAGATGCTTCCAGGGGTCTGCAGACAAAGCGTGGTCTTCTCCCACCACTAGCACCAAGTTGGCAGCAGGGAACTCCTAGAGGGGTTGCCTGTGGGGTTCCCATGTCTCATGGAGAGGGGTGGGGAGTGGGGGGTGAGGTGGTGGTGGTGGTGAACAGCTAATTCATTCATTGCACTCCTACTGTTTTTTGGGACTTGAGATCTTTTCCCAGTATGGGAGGAACAGTTGTCTTTTGAGGAATAAGGCATATAGGTGAGGTCTGTGACTGCCTTAGGGCCACAGGAAACTAAGGTTGCTAAGTCAACTGGGGTTGAGGTCAGAGGTTAGAGTCATGGTAAGAGTGAGAGTAACCATGGGCCTTAAGAAAGTCAAAGTCTTTCCTGGAGGCATGACCCCTGTGCTGGAGCACAGAGCTCCTGCCTTCCCATTTCCTGTGGTCATTTGAGATGTCCTTCTAAGTTCCTGAATTTGGGGTAGTAAGTAGCAAGGAGTAGAATGTGAAGGGACATCCAGAATTACCCAAAAACCAGACCTAATAGCCTAATGTCCACAGGCTTGTGATCCCAGCGACCTCAGAAGCTGAGACTGAAGGATGCCAAGTTCATGGCATGTCTGGGCAGTTCAATGAGGCTGTATCTCTGTGGTAGAAAGCTTGCCTAGCATTTTTGAGGCCCTGGGTTCAATTTCTGGCTTGGCAGAATGAGTCTCGGGCTGAGATGTGGCTCAGTGGTAGGTCACTGTCCTAGCATGTGCGAGGGTCGGTCCCCTCAGTGTACTGAACATTATCTCAGTGACATTTCCGTCAGCACGGGATACCAGGGTGTCCCCGTGTAGATGGGGCTGCAGCCCACTTGGAAAAAATGGCTTGGGACCAGGTCAGACTCAGTAGGCAGAGAGGGGCATGGGTCACAGGGCCAGCTGAAAGCAGGTGCTAAGTGGAGGCCTGGGCCCGTCGTTTAGTAGTTAGAAGGATCAACTGTGTGGGCTGCATTCGATTCATTTTGAATGTCGAAGGAGCCCCTTTCCTCTGGGAGCGAGCCTGGAGGCCTGCTGGCATCCGATGGCACAGCGTGGTTGGGTTGAAGGTGCAGGCAGGCTGCCCTTCAGAGCCATGGTGGTTTTTCAGTTGTGATTAGAGCGTGAGCCCTTCTTGCTGCCTACACTTCAGATTGTCTTCAGAACTCAGATGGGGCTGCGATGTCACTCAGCTGTGCAGCGCTCGAGAGGGTCAAGGTGCTGTGTGCAATCCAGCACCACAGAGCACAGCCAGAGCTCTGGGTTGGATTGAAGAGAATCCTCTTCACCTGGTATTTCAAGTCTTTCAGCAGGCAGGGAGGTGCCCGTCAATCAGGTGGACATGTAATGCCATTTTTTGTTTGTTTGTTTTAAGTTTTTGAGATGGAGGTCTATCTATATCACCCTGGCTATCCTGGAACTTGCTATAAGACCAGGTTGGTCTCAACCCCTGCCTCTGCCTCCTGAGTGCTGGGATGGAGGCATGCACCTGCACACCAGGCAGATGTCAGTATTCTTGGTGGAAGTAGAGCGTGTGAACAGTTGGAGAAATACTTGAGGTTGCCATAGCGGGCTCGTGTGGTTCAGATTTCAGCCTTGTTACTCTGCACTGTGTCGCCTTGGTCAAGTGTGTGTGTGTGTGTGTGTGTGTGTGTGTAAGACAGTGAGGTCGGTAAAGGTGTGCACTGCACAGTGATGTTTGAGTGAGACGACTTTACCTGTAACCGCCACAGCAAAGGTTCATCAAGAAAACAGGGACCCAACAACTCAAAGCCTGAGGGGTGCCGAGGGAGGGCCTGAGGCCGTGGCTGAGGTTCTGGTTCTGCCCTTGACTGGTTGTGGGGCTCCGTCTAGTGCTCTGTGTCCTCAGTTTCCTCATCTATCCGATGAGATGGGAAGAGGAAGAGAACCGGTCGGCATGGGCGTCCAGCCTGTGCTGGGTGCTCTACGTAGCTCACTTGCCCAGGATCTTCACGTTAGTAAAGCTGGCCTCTTCCATTGGTCTCTGTGTGTCCAGTGCTCAGGGTTGCCTAGGTTAGCTGCCAACTGCTGCACGTTTTCTGATCATGGAGTGGGCCAGCACTTCACAGATGTCCCGAGGAGAACACTGGGTGATGGGATTTGAGGCTAGGCACTCAGTGACGGGCATTTGTGGAATGCCCAGGTATTTCTGTGGAAGTGTCTGGTGCATTCTCTCCCACCTTTATTAAATAGTCTTATCTGAGGCAGGCGTGTTGAAGCTTCACTAGGCAGAGCTGTGTGTAAATACTCCGGTGCCCAGGCATAGCTCTGGGGCTCTCCAGTGGTGCCCTCTATGGTCAGGTGTCTGGGCGGAAGAGCTGGCTGCTTACAGCTGGGATCCCCGTCGGTTGGTGGCAGTTTTCCTTGCCGTGACGCAGCCATGCTCATGCCCTACAGGACCTGTTACTTCTGTGTGACCGAGTTCTGTGAACTGGACTCCTGACTCCAAGGTGCTGTAGCTGTCTCTTGTCTGTGGAAGTTTTTCCATGCCACAGTGCTATGGGGGAGACTCACCCAAATATAGACTGGTCAGTGCCTTGGCCAGGGCAGCTTTGGCTCTACTTTGCTGACCTTGGGCTCTACAGGTGTCCTGGCATTCATATTTGGGGGAAGGGTGATATGTGACAGGTGACATTTGTACCCCCCTTTTAGCACTATGGATTGGACGCAAGGTGTGTGTGAGCACGCTACCACTGAGCTATATTCGCAACCCTTTTAAAAGTTTATTTTTGTTTCATGGGGTGTACCAGTGTTTGCCTCCATATGTATAGATCACAACATGTGTGCCTGGTTCCCAAAGAGGCCAGAGGGATGCCTGACCCCTGGAACGGGAGTTACAGACAGTTGTGAGCCACCGTGTGGGTGCTGGAAACCGAACCCAGGACCTCTGCAAGAACAGTGGGTGCTCTTAACCACTGAGCCATCTCTCCAGCTCCAAATTTTGTTTTGTCTTTTTTTGGTTTTGTTTTTCCAGACTGGGTCTCACTATGTAGCTGGCTGTCTTGGAACTCTCTCTGTAGACTAGACTGACCTCGAACTCATAGAGAGCCTCTGCCTCATTGGGATTAAAGGTGTGCACCACCACTGCCTGGCTTGTTTTGTCTCTTAATTTCTTTGAGACAGGGTCTCATGTAGCCCAGGCTGGCCCAGAGCTCACTACATAGCACAGGTCTTGAACTTTTCATCCTCCAGCTTCAGTGTGCTGGGATTACCAGTATGAGCCACGATACCTGGCTGAAGAGTTTTTAATACAGGATCTTGGTAAATTACCCTGGCCAACCTAGAACTCTCTCTGTAGTCTGGCCAGGTGTGGAATGTGGTCCTCCTCCCCAGACTAACTGAGATTGCAGGCCTGGCTAATGTGCTTTCTCCCAGGGTGCTGAAGTGGGTTTCAGAGGGTAAGAAGGTGTCAAGACGGTGTTGAGTTTGGGGGCCCTCTTGGGAAGTTGTGCTAGCTCGGGTGTGCTGGACTCCTGTTTTCTGTTGCCCGGGGAAGCTGCAGGCTGTCAGCATTCTCTCTGCGGGTCTGTTACAGCCGAACTGTTGAGGGCCAGCCCCGCTGACCCCGTGGGAATGTGACTCAGCAGAATTGGGAGCTGGAGTTGTGTCTAATCATCGTGTAGCATTCAAACACGAAGACTCGTAGTTAGTGACTAATGAACTTGTGCGACCGTGTCCTCTCCCACACACGTCCCCATACAAACAGGCTCTGTGCCCTCTCCTGCAGGTTTGCCATCTTGGGATCCCATGGCTGTCCTTACTGGGCTCTGGGGCCCCCTTGCCCATGCCAGCAGAGCATTCGGCCAGCGCTGCTTCAGGTAATGCTTGACGTCTTGTTCTTAAGAAGTGTCCCTGGGTAAGCCTGCTGCCCTGACTGGATCCTGTGGTGACTAGAATGGGAGAGGAGACTCGGGGAGGTGTCCTGGGCCAGTCAGAGCTGGGATTTGGTCAGCACGGGGAAGGGCTAGGACAGACATGCAGATTCTATCTCGGGTGCAGGAAAGCATGGCCTGTGGGGGAAGCCGTCTTCAGTCCATGCCCGTTCCTTAGAGTCACAGCTCTTGATCCTGTCTGTCATTCCCAGGGCTTTAGAACACCTTACATTAAAAAACAAAAAAATCACTGTGTGTGTGAGACAGAGACAGACAGACAGAGACAGACAGACACACACACACAGATATTTGGGCATGCAGGTATCACGGTACACATTTGGAAGTCACAGGACAGCTTGCAGAAGTTGCTTCTCTCCACAGTGTGGCTCTTAGGGATCCAACTCAGGTCGTTGGGCTTGGTGGCAAGCACCTTTGTCTGCTGAGCCAGCTTACTGACCCCAAACTTCCCTTTTCTTTCTTCCTTTTTTGGAGACAGGGTTTCTCTGTGGAGCCATGGCTGTCCTAGAACTAGCTCTGTAGACCAGGCTGGCTTTGAACTCACAGAGATCTGCCTGCCTCCCAAGTGCTGGGATTAAAGGTGTGTACCACCCCAAACTTTTTTTTTTAAGATTTATTTATTTATTATTATGTATACAGTATTCTGCCTGCATGTGTCCCTGCAGGCCAGAAGAGGGCGCCAGATCTCATTACAGATGGTTGTGAGCCACCATGTGGTTGCTGGGAATTGAACTCAGGACCTCTGGAAGAGCAGTTGGTGCTCTTAACCACTGAGCCATCCCTCCAGCCCCCAAACATTTTTAAGATGAATTTTTTTTTCAGGACTATGGATTGAATCTAGGGTTTTCAGCCAAACCTCCTTTACATTTATTTTGATTTTCGTTGTTTTCATGTGCTTTATGCAATAGAGTTTCACTATAGAGCTGTAGCAGGCCTGGATATTTCCATGTAGACCAGGCTGGCCGTCTTCCCTCTTCTGCTTCCTGAGCACTAGGGTTTCAAGTGTGTGCTACCAGCCATCTGCTTTACTCTTTGATTTTGAGACACGATCTCACGAAGTTTCCCAAGCTGGCCTTGAACTCTGTAGCCTACATTGACTTTGAACTTGCCATCTTCCTGCCCAGTCTCTGACAGGATTGTATTCTTGCATCACAAAACACGGCAAAATTATTCTTTAATCACAAAATTGCACAGTTCTTGTCAGCACATGCTTCTTTGCCAAGCCAAGACGGCCCCACCCCAGCCACAGTGCCTTCCCCTTTGAGATCCGGTGCTACCCATCTTTACTGCATCCTCAGCCATGGGTGAGAATGGATCCCAGTGCAGAACAGTGTAGCTAGAGTTCTCCTGCCTGGCCCACAGTCAGGACAAATCTTTGTCACCCGCCAGTCCCACAGCCGCTCAGACCCAACCAAGTAAACACAGAGACTTATATTGCTTACAAACTGTATGGCTGTGGCAGGCTTCTGGCTAACTGTTCTTATAGCTTAAAGTAACCCATTTCCACAAATCTATACTTTGCCACGTGGCTCGTGGCTTACTGGCATCTTTTCATGCTGCTTGTCATGGTGGTGGCTGACAGTGACTCCTTCTGCCTCCCTGTTTTTTTATTTTTTCCTCTCTGTTAGTCCCGCCTATTCTTCCTGCCTAGCCAAAGGCCAATCAGGTTTTATTTGTTGACCAATCAGAGCAACTTGACATACAGACCATCCCACAGCACAGCCAAGTGCAGACCATCTCAGACACCTGCACTCAGGCCGTGGTCCTAATCATCCTCTATGCGGACCTGCTGGGTAAAGCCACGAGGAACCCGAGAACGGGCTCCCACAGGACATACAGAACATCCCACAGCAGAACAGCTCCCGAGGCAGGCCTCAGAACCAACTGTGGAGCTGCTGACTCTAAGAGGGGTGAGAACGGGGAGGTGGCTCCGCAGGAATGGGGGCTGCCACCGGCCTGGTGACGGCATGAGTTCCATCCCTAGGGCCCACATGGCGGAAGGAGAGTACCAGCCCGTCAGTTGTCCTCTGACCGCCACACGTGTGTACATGTGCACACACCAAGTAAGGAGAAGGAGTTTGTAAAGCGAACACGATGAGTATCATAGAGCAGCGAGCCATTTGGTGAGTGCTTGCCAGGTCTGAGGAGAGCTGTCTGTCGAGGAAGGAGGTAGAGGCACCTAGAAAGGGAGTTTCTGAGGATCGCGAACTCGGGACCTGAGTTTGCGGCGTGTGTAGCACACGTCGGAGGGAGCTCTGCAGGCTAAGTCAGGGCTAAACAAAGGAGCGACCTGGCCCAGAGGTGAATCATAGCTGGAACCATGGGGCGGGGCGAGCAGAGAAGGGTCAGAGACCGGGGGGTTGTGCTGGAGAAAACCCCACTTAGGGTGAACATCAGGAGATGGAGATCCCAGAGGCCAGACTGGGTCTGCCGGTAATAGCGTTCTGTTTCTGGAAAGGATCGGGCCTGGGGGTAGTGTGCTGCGGGCCATGGCTCCGTCTGCCCACTTTGGAGGCTAAGGCAGGAGGATCACTTGCTGTCAGGAGTTTGGCAACCTAGAAGACCCGTCTCCAAAGCCAAGCCGCTTTGCTAGCGTTACGAAGTTGTTGCCTGGACAATGTCTGCTTTCTGCCGTGTTGTGTCAGGATCCCTCAACCAGAGTCTCCGGGTCCCACACTCCATGAGAGCAGGGTAGGGCTGCACCTGGGGAAGCAGGTTCTGCAGGATCAGCAGGGGTGAGGCTGCCTGTAGAGATTCCTTTAGTTCTCCCCGACTTGCAGAAAGCAAAGGCTGCGGGTGAAGTATCCGTGAAGTTTGTTGTCTTTGTTGTCGGAGAAAAACTGGAATCTTGACACCCAGTAGAAGCTCTTAGTTTATGAAGGCGGGTCTCACTGAGGAACACAGGCTGGCCTCAAGCCTGTGATCCTCCTGCCTCAGCTTCTCAAGTGCTGGGATTGCAGGTGTATGCCAGCACACTGTCTAAGATGTTCTCAGTTACAAGGAAATCAGTAGTTAAGGCTTCACAAACCCCTGACTTTATTTTGGGTCTGGGGTCATCCCTGCTCAGAGTGTACATGCATGTCTATGCATGTGGCTAACGTGCACCTTCCGGCTGTCTGAGACCTGTGCCCTGTGCCCTGTGCCCAGAGAGGTCCGTGTCACAGACTCCTTTTCTCTCCCACTAGCACCTCTGGGAGCCTCGGGGCAATCCAGAAGATGACTCGGGTGCGCGTGGTGGACAACAGTGCCCTGGGGAACACCCCCTACCATCGGCCTCCTCGATGCATCCACGTCTACAACAAGAGTGGGGTGGGCAAGGTAGGCGATCAGATCCTGCTGGCCATCAGGGGGCAGAAGAAAAGAGCACTCATTGTGGGCCATCGCATGCCTGGCTCCCGGATGACTCCAAGGTTTGACTCCAACAACGTGGTCCTCATCGAGGACAATGGGAACCCTGTGGGGACTCGGATTAAAACACCCATCCCATCCAGCCTTCGCAAGAGGGAAGGCGAGTATTCCAAGGTGTTGGCCATAGCTCAGAACTTTGTGTGAGCAGAGCGGCTCTGAGCCATGCAGGCGTCCCTTCACACTGGTGACATGTCGTGGAACAGAATAAATGTTTTAATGTGTGTTTTCTTCCTATGCCGTCTGAGCTGTGGTCGTGAGGTGGGTAACAGAGCAGTTGAACGCTGGTCTCCTCCCTAGACCCCAGGGATGCTCTGGGCTTTCTTTTACAGCCATCAGCCTTGCGTCCATGCGGTGATTCAGCGCCTGTTTCTCTTCTCCCCTTCACCCATCGATCTCCTTTAGTTTTTTTAAAAGAACCTTATCAACTCACAAAGTGTTTTGTTTAAGATACTGTGGGATTGGAGAGTTGGCTGCTCTTCTAGAGGCCAGGTTCTATTCCCAGCACTCATGGAGGCTTACAACCTTCTGGAACTCCAGTTCTGGTGGATTTGATGCCCCCAGCTTTTGGCCTCAGTGGGTACATGTGGTACACAGACATGCATGCTGGCAGAACACTCCTACACATGAAATTTTAAAAAATAAATTAATTAAAAGATACTATAGCGACTTACAAAAGTATCTTCTTGGCGTCTGAGGGGCCAATGATGGGGATTCACAGGCTCTGGGTTCAGACTGCCTGGATTTGAGTCACAGCTCCACCTCTTACCACCTCATAGCATTGGAAAAGTTGGTTTATTTTTCTGAGCCTCCGTGTCCTCGCAGGATGCATGACAGTGGTGCCCACACGATGCCATTGATACAAAGATGGAAAGGGCCAGTGCCTGTGATTGCTCAGAGCGATCCCAGGCTTTCCTGTATCGTGACTGCGTGTGCCAGTTCCGAGAGAACAAAGGTGAGTGAAAGCAGGTGTGGTTCTGGTCCTCCCGGCACTCAGAGTATTTATTACACCTAGTGATTCCTCTAACACACGCAGTGCCCGAGTGTAGCAGGACTTATCACGACGGGTTAGGCCTTCAGTAAGGCTGGTGCTGTCTAGAGAAAGGGTTGCCGGCCTTCGCTGCATCTAAATTGGCATTGCGATAGAAGCCCAAGTAAGGGTTACTTGAGGTGCTGGGGATGGTGTGGATTGGAAGGGGCAAGAGGGAGTCTCTGGGCATTGGGAATGTGTTAGACTTCGCAGTTGATGAGTGTTTTTATCTGTGAATAATTAATGAGCTGTGTGCTCATGTCTTTTTCTTTTTTTTTTGGAGCTAAGGACCGAACCCAGGGCCTTGTGCTTGCTAGGCAAGTGCTCTACCACTGAGCTAAATCCCCAAGCCCCACTCATGTCCTTTTAAAGGAGAAGGGATTCACTAGGGAGAAGGGCCTGTGCACAGGCCCTGGGGTAAGTACCAGGGCCTTTAACATGTGAGCCTTTGGGGCCACTTGACATCTGACTATAGCAAGGCAGGAGAGGAGTGGACCTCCATTTACTCAGATACATTAAGATGCGGGTATTCAGGGAAGAGGAGGGGAGGAGAGTTGGAAGAGGACAGGCTGCAGTAGTCCTGGAAGATGCTACCATGAACTGGGGCAGTCGGAAGTAGATGCCTTGAATAGCTAAGTTTGGCAATGGGCCCACACGGTGATGGCCCAAGGTGAATCTGGGGTTTCTGGATTCCACTCCTGAGGAACCCTGAGCTAGGGGGCTGCTGGAGAGGCCTGAGGGTCTGAGAGGGAGGTGGTGGTGGGTAGGTAAGTAACCGTGCCTCTGAGGTACCGAGCAGGTCGCTGAGGACAGTCTTAAGTTATGCGCTGGTGCACTGTGAGACATCCAGGGACGCCATGTTCCCAGTGCTTCTCACAGCCCTTGGGTTTGCAAGCATTGGCCCCACTGCAGGTGAGGACAGGTTCAGAGGCCGTGTGGGAAAGCTGGGTCTCAGGCCAGATCTATGACTCCCTGTTCAGAGTCTTCCCCTAACATCCCCGACTCTGTTTTTATGGTTGCTGAGGTCTCTCCATCTTGACTCCCACCAGCTGTGATCCTGCAGGCTGCCATTTTGATTCTCCTGCATACCTCAGGGCAGACCTTGGTGGCGGTGGTGGGGCACTGTCTGCCTGATTACAAACAGGCAGACACTCGGTTTGTGTCTTCCAGCCCTGGTGTCTCCTGTGTCTCCTGCTCACGGGACTCTTCTGGCTAAGTTTGCTTCAAGGGATCCTGGGTATCTGGGGAGCCTGCCCGTCCCTCCTGCCCGTTTGCCGGACTGGTGCAGTAGGGCAGCTCTAGTGAGCTGTAGGCGTGGGTGACTGGCAGAGCACCGCCAGCACCTTGCTGTTTTGCTGGTGTGTGTGCAGCCTGGCAGCTGGGACTTAGTGGGCTCTTAATTCCCTGCTGTCTCTGCAGCTTGGAAGGTGGCCTGGTGGGGGTGGGGTGGATGAAGCCTCTGTCTTGGGGCAAAGGAAAGCAGCGATTGTCCTCAGCCTGACATAACCTGCTTTTGCCTGGACCTTTGCTCTTGACAGGACAGCTTGGCCTGAGCTACCTTACAGCTGCTCTGGCCATTTGCTTAGCCGGAGTTGGTCCCTCCCTCTGCCCTGTCATGTGTTTTCAGGGTGCTGGCTGCTCTGCTGTGCCCCCTCACCTGCGTCCTGGCTGTTGAGGCTCACTGGTGTCCTCTGAGTGGCTCTATCCTTGCTGTTCCCTGGTCTCTTACGGACTTAAGCGCACTCCCAAGGTGTACTGTGCTGACCACGGGAAGCCTGTGGTTTCAACACAGCCGAGTGGCCGGGGCCTGTGACGCAGGCCCTTGTAGCGCACTGCCCAGAATAGCCCGGCCTTGCTGCCCTTCCAGCTCTCCTATCACTTTGCAAAGGGAGATCTAATTTGTTGCCTCCCCCCACCCCGCCCCCAGTGCCCACAGCCAGTACTTTCTTTGCCCATGAAATATTTATAATCACAGATTATGTTTCCTCGGGAGTGTAAGCTTGCTTTTGTTTATTCCCCTTCTGGGCCCCTAAGAAGCCGCCCATTGGGTTTGCAGCCTCACTCATCCTTCTAGGGTCACCGTGGGCTTCCCTGCAGTGTCTTTGCTGGTGTCCTGCCCACCCACAGTGTGACTCTGCCATGTGGCTACAGAAGGACTGTGGTGGCAAAGGCTCCTAGGTTGGCATCTGCGGTTGGAAACCCGTCCCCAGCTTGCTGTGTGTCTCTGAGCCCAGCTCGGACTGAAGGGGAGATGCGGCTTCTCCTTTGATGACTTGGTGCTCAGGAGGCCTGAATGATTGCTGCATTTCACAGATCCAGCCCTCACCCCAGCCACCTTGAAGGATGTGCCCATGGCTACAGATAGGGACCTGCCAAAGCGTGTGCAGAGGCTGCCTTACCCTGGCACTCTAGAAGTCGCCTGTCTCTGGCAGGAGTGTCAGGTGGTCCATTCCAACACCCCCAGTGCCACCAACCCTGCCTCCTGCATGGCCTCTGCTTCCCACTTAGCCTCTCTTGGCTTTTTCACGTTCCCTCATGGTCCTTGGTTAGAGACCTTAGAATGTCTCTCACTGTAGTACAGACTGGCCTGGAGCTCCCTATGTAGACCAGGCTTGAACTCATGGTAGTCCACCTGCCTCAGCATCCCATGTGCCGGGATGACGGGTGTGTGGTGTTCCGCCCAGCTCAGGCTGAGAACAGTTTTTGGTGGAGATTGTACTATATTGGGGCCAGATGCATAGCTGAAATTGTACTCGTAGCTTAAATTGGTAATTCAGTCTTCAGGATAGAAAAAAACTGTGGCCTTTTGTTTTATTTTTTTTCCCACCTGTTTGGCTGTGGACCACTATTTTGTTCTCAGCCTTGGAAACATTTTTGCTGAACTATTTTATCAAATATGACTCATTTCCAAGTGTATCTGGCCTTCCTGGGATGAAAGGGATCATGGGTTTGCTTAACACATTCAGGGTAGTGATGACCCCTTGCTATTTGCTTGACAGTATAACAGGCCATCTGTCTCTTGGACACACTACAGGCTTGCTGAAAATGAAAAACTGATATTGAGAATTTCACAAGAGCTCTTGCATAATTGGGATACCCTTGGGTATTATGAAACCTGGAGTGGGTGAGTGATGGAGGCCCAATATTTACATACCAAATAGAAGCAACCCTTGCTCACCCAGGATGGAGGGTTCAGCTGGCCATTTGTCCCCTGTATCCCCCAGTCCTGCTGCAGGCTTCCTGTTGATTTCCTCTTGCTTCCCCAGAGCTGCCTGGCACAGGAGAAGGAGGGGGTGTGTCTCCCATGCTAGCCTTAGCACTGGCTACCACCCCTGGCCTCCAGGGGATTTGCAGTCTGGAAGTGGACTGTACTGTCCTTTCGGGGTTCACCCAGCGCCTTCCTGGCTAGCCACAGCTCATGTCCAGAAAGGGGTGGGCACATTGGAGCCAGGGAGCTATGCATTCATGTGTCCATAACCACACTAGTGTTCTGTTCGTAACAAACAACTGGATTTGCCGCCAGCTCTGTTCAAGGGTGTGGGGAAAAGAAGGATGCTTAAGTGAAGGCTTTATGGTTCTTTGTAGAACCTCTTTCTCCAGGACAGATCCCTGTAATTATAGTCCTGTGGTTCCTCAATTATCCCTAACACTCTTTGCTGCAGACCTCCCAACCAACAGGTATCCTTTGTATTTCATTTTTTTGCAGAGAGTTTGTGCATGTATTTTGTTATGCATGAAAATTAATTTTTGTCCTCTTCATAGGGTTGTATGTTTTGTGTTTTAAAAATATTTATTTTTACTTCATTGGAGGCCAAAAGTGGTGTCTGATCCCCTGGAGCTGGAGTTACAGGTGGTTGTAAGCCATGGGTGCTGGGAACTGAACTCGAGTCATTACGAGATCCCTTTGCTGACAAAATACCTAAGAGAAGCAGTTGAAGGGAGGGGAGACCTCGTGGCTCGTGGTCTGGGGTCATGGTCAGATGCTCACAGTGGCTGCTGAGCGGAGAAAGTAACGGGTGAGCTTCTGAGGTCTCCTTCAAGCACACACCTCCCATGTGACTTCACTTCCTTACACAGCACCGGCAGCTGGGGACCAGGAGCCTGTGGGGACATTTGAGATCTTAGTCTGCGAGGATTTGGAGTTTTCCATCTCAAGAGTTCACGCTCAGGGCCTGGGATGGAGCTCAGCAGGCAGAGTGAAGTCCTGGGCTTGGTCTCCAGCACCGTAAACCAAGTGTGCTGGTGCCTGCCTGTGATCCTGGCTCTCAGGAGGAGGAGGCGAGAGATCAGGAGTTTAAGGTCATTCTTAGCCACACCGCGAGTCTGAAGCCAGCTTGGGCTACATGAGACCCTGTCTTAAACTTTTTCTCCCTTTAAACCCAGTGCTTAGATGCAGGAGGGGCCTTTCTCTAAGGCCCAGGTTTTATCAAAGTCATCTGACCTATGCTTGAGGACAGTTTATTTCAGATCAGAGCTGAAGTCTCAAGACAACAAAAAGCCCCCAAACAAGTAACAAAGCCTTGTGGATAGGACTAGCCTAAGAAGCTGGA
This sequence comes from Peromyscus leucopus, assembly GCF_004664715.2. NCBI lineage: Eukaryota > Metazoa > Chordata > Mammalia > Rodentia > Cricetidae > Peromyscus > Peromyscus leucopus. The sequence goes on along the minus strand of NC_051084.1, from coordinate 7,041,454 downwards.
CTGGTTAAAAACAAACCAAGGCTGCTTATGAGGAGGTGAGAGCCTGGTATTCAAGAACTATTGTCTGGGGCACAGTGAGGCAGGGCCGAGTGTGCAGTGATGGACAGGCAGGAGGCGAGGGGTTTGGGGTGCTGTGTGGAGACCTCTCTGAGACCGTTGCCCCCCACAGCCTGGGACAGCACAGGAGGGCCCCCTCGTGGCTTTCTCTCCCACCTAGTCCTAAGTCCTTCCTCCTCTGGACCCCCTGGCTTCTGAACAACACAATTGCAGAACTGCCTTGCACTGCTTGTATCCCACAGGGCTTTTGTCTAGGGGGTTGTAATGATTAATCTCACACGTCAGCTTGTTGAGATCTATACTCACCTGGGAGATGGGTGGCTGGGCAGGCCTGCAGGAGGAAATTATTTTGATTAGGTTAGTTGAACTGAGAAGACTGGCCACTGTAGGTGAAACCGTTTCTGGGGCTGGGAACCTAGACTGCAGAGAGAAGTGAGCTGAGCATGTGAGCATTCACCTTTCTCTCTCTCTCTCTCTCTCTCTCTCTCTCTCTCTCTCTCTCTCTCTTTCTTTTTTTTTTTTTTTTGAGACAGGGCTGCTTTGTGTAGTGCTGACTGTCCTGGAACTCTCTCTGTAGACCAAGGTGTCCTCACTCGGAGATCTGCCTGCCTCTGCCTCTTGAGTGCTGAGATTAAAGGTGTGTGGCACCATGCCTGACTGAAGCCCCAATTCTAAAGATAGAAAATGGGGGCCAGTGAGTTGGCTTGGTGGTAAAGGGCGCTAGCCATTGAACCTGACAACCTGACCGGGATCCCTGGGAGCCACATGGTAGAAGAGGAGAATCCTGCAAGTCATCCTTTGACCTGCATACAAACATGCACACATCACATCACATGAATAAATGAATGTGAAAGAACACTAAAGAGGGCTAGAGAGATGGATCCTCAGTTAGGAGCTCTTTGCTTTTCCAGAGGACCTGAGTTCAGGTCCCAGCACCCAGGTTGTGTGGTTCACAACCACCTATATCTCCGGCTCCAAAAGATCCCACGGTCCCCCTTGCCCTACGTCATGGTGCTTCCTATGCCCCTTAGAGTTTGGCGAGCTCCCTGAGTGCAAGCTCAGTTTTGTCCTGTTCACTACTGCTCCACGTTAAGATTACGGCTCCATATTGTTGGTTGTTTTTTATTCTTTGGTCTTTGACTCTTTTGGGAGTCCGCCACCCAGCTCCCAAATAAATCACACACAGAGGCTTATTCTTAGTTATAAGTGCCCGGCCTTTAGCTTAGCTTGTTTCTAGCCAGCTTTTCTTAAGTTATCCCATCTATCTTTTGTCTGGGCTTTCACCTTTCTCTTACCTCTGTAACCTCACTTTCACTCTCACTCCATGGCTGGGTGCCTGGGTGCCTGGGTGCCTGGCCCCTGGCATCCTCTTATTCTCTTGCTCATTCTTCTTTTCCCCCCAGATTTCTCCTTCTATTCATTCTCTCTGCCTGCCGGCCCCGCCTGTCCCTCCCCTGCCTCGCTATTGGCCGTTCAGCTCTTTATTAGACCAATCAGGTGTTTTAGACAGGCAAAGTAACACAGCTTCACAGAGTTAAACAAATGCAGCATAAAAGAATGCAGCACATCTTTGCATCATTAAACAAATGTTCCACAGCACAAACAAATTAATACACCTTAAAATAATATTCCACAACACCATATCTCTCCGTCTGGGTAGATGGCTCGGTGTCTAAGCATTTGCTGCTCTCGTAAAAGACGTGGTTTCGGTTCCTAACACTTACGTGGTGGCTCACAACTGCTGGGAACTCCAGTTCCAGGGGATCCAATCAATACCCTCTTCTAAACTCCGAGAGCACCAGGAAGCTGTGTGGTATGCATACATTCAAACAAAGCACTCAATTTTTTTGTTCGGGGGTGGGGTGGTGGGGTGGTGGTTCGAGACAGTTTCTCTGTGTAGTTTTGGAGCCTGTTCTAGATCTTGCTCTGTAGACCAGGCTGGCCTTGAACTCACAGAGATCCGCCTGTCTCTGCCTCCTGAGTGCTGGGATTAAGGTGTGCACCCCCACTGCCTGGCCTGTGCTCAGTCTTTTAAAAAGAAAAGATTAGGGCTCTCAATTTGATTATATATTTCATTTATTTGTTTGTTTGTTGAGACATTGTCTTGTACAGTGCAGGCTGGCCCCAAACAACTTGTGCGGGCCAGGATGTCCTTGAACTTCTGATCCCCTTGTTTCCAGTTTCCAAAGGCGGGGACTAGAGGGTTGTGTCACCGTTCACTGGCTCTTGGACTCCCAGGTTAAGAGTCTTCAAACATTGGTCTAGCATGGGGTTGACATGCAGACATGCCCAGTGCTAACAGGCACCTGAGCTGGCCAGGGCTGCCCATTTCCAGATAGCTCCTTACCTCCACAGACTGCCCTCACGGGCTGAGTGCCTCGGGCTCACTCACGGGGCATTGCCTGTGCCAAGTCTAGATTGATAACTCGGTTAAACCGGAGTCTGCGTTTATATGCAGAGAATCGATGTGTTTCTTGGAGAGAACCTTTGATAATGTGACATTTTGGCTTTAACTTTGATGTCTATTCCAGGACGAGGTATGAAAAGGGAGCATTAACTGAAAGCTACACCCCACACTCCTTCCTCTCTTTTGAGATAGGGTCTTACTCTGTGGCCCCAGCTGGTCTGGAACTCACAGAGATCTGCCAGATTCTGCATCCTGAGTCCTGGGATTAAAGGGCATGCACCACCAATTTACACTATCTTAAAAAAAATTGTGTCTGTGTGTGTGTGCCAGTACATCCCACCACACATGTGGACAGGTTTTAGGAGTTGGTTCTCTCCGTTCACCATGTATATTGAATGCAAGCCATCAGGTTCTGAGACAAGGGTCTGCACTCCTGGAGTCATCTTCCTGGCCCTGCCTTGGTCTTTTGAGACAGGGTTTCATGGGGCAACAGCAAACTTGTTATATAGCCAGTAATGACCTTGAACTCCTGATCCTCAGCCCCTACCTCCTAAGTGCTGGATCACAGGGGTGCACCACTGCACTCTACTGCAACTGGTTACTTCCTTCTCCGAATTTAAATACTGTTTCCTGGCTTCCACTGCTTCTAATTCCACAGAAGTTTCTATGGAATTACCAGGTGTTCACAGTGAGGGGAAAGAGGGTTACAAGGTGGCCCATGGGGCACCTGCTTTGGGGAGAGTGGTGAGGGCAGCCATCACCTCAGGCTGGGTGAGGGTCTGTGTGTCAGGTGGATAGGAGGAGGGGTCACACAAACTGACTGTGTGGTCTTGGAAGTTAATCAGCAGTGCCCCTCAGGCAGGGGCCATACAGGAAACCAAAATGAAGGGGAGTTACGCCAAAGGGAAATGACGTCATGCTACCACAAACTGGATTCAGGGTTCTTCCATTCCAGGAAGATACGTATGTATGTATGTATGTATGTATGTATGTATGTACGTATGTATGTATGTATGTACGTATGTATGTATGTACGTATGTACATACATTTTCACTGGTGACAGAGTCTTCATAAATAGCTCTGGCTGGCCGGGGACTCTACGTAGAGGAAGACGACCTTGAAATGACTGTCATCTTCCTGCCTCAGCTACCCTGGTGCTGGGACAGTCCTGTGCCATGATGCCTGGCTGTAGGATGTTGCGTGTGGACACGGATTCTCACCTTCCTCCTCCAGCTTGTTTTCCCCCTTATCTCCACCCAGAAGGCTGTGGAATAAACATGTTTTGTTTTTTATGTGCATTGGTGTTTTCCTCCATGTATGTCAGTGTGAGGGTGTCAGACCCCCTGGAACTGGAGTTTCAGACAGTTGTGAGCTGCCATATGGGGGGGGGGCTGGGAACTGAACCTGGGTCCTCTGGAAGAGCAGCCAGTGCTCTTAACCACTGAGCCATCTCTCCAGCCCCCATGAACAAGTTTATTGACAGTCTAAAGTTGGTGTTTTCATCTTTTAAAAAATACTTACCAGCTAGTGGTGGCGCATGTCTCTAATCCCAGCAGTCTGGAGGCAGAGGCGGTCAGATTTCTGAGTTTGAAGCCAACCTAGTCCACAAAGTGAGTTCTGGGACAGCCAGGACTACACAGTGAGACCCTGCCTCAAAACAAAACAAAACAAAACAACAAAATTGAGACCGGGTCTCATGTGTACCAGGCTGGCCTTAAACTTGACTGTGTAGCCCATAATAACCTTCAGCTTCTGATCACCCTGCCTCTACCTCACAAGTGCTGGGGTTACAGGTGTGCACCCCACGCCTGGTTTCTGAGGTACTGGGGATAGAACCCAGGGCTTCATACATGCCAGGCAAGCACACTGAGAACCAACTTCAACCCCACATTCTGCCCTGCTCTAGAAGGGGCTCCTCCCACAACCACACCCCTGTTCCTCCTCCATCCTAGGGCCCCCCATCTTTGCATGCTGTAAGAGAGTTTACAAGAATCGAGCAGCATGCTGTACCACCAGTTCTCGGGAACAGAAGCCACGCCTCTCTCACCCTGAATCTGTAGCATACATACTAAGCACATACTTAGCATATATTGAACAGGAGCAGAGAGGAGAGAGCAGTCTGTTGGATGGAGGTGGGGTGCTGTTTTGGCATTTTACATCTTGTCTTCCAAGTAATCCTCGAATCGGTACTCTGATTGTTGTATGCCTGACGTTAGGAGAGAACCCCAGGCTGACCAGCGCTCAGGGACTCCTGGGCTAACGGCAGGCCGGGCTCCAGATCAGGACCATCTGACCTCATAGCTCCTGCTCTTTCAGCTGCGCTGCCCCGGGTTGAAGTAATCTTGGTAAGATTGCCTCCCCAGCAATTAAAATGGTTTTGTGGAAGTATCCTTTGGATGACCACCAAGATACTTGCAATTGCTTCCGGTTGCCTCTGAGATTATCCTCTAGTCTAAGCTCTGAAGGCCACGCTTCCCCATGGGGTTGCCTCCCAGCTCTGCTTCCTGTCGTCTCTCACTTGGCATCCACTGTGGCCCAGGAAATGGGCCCTCTGCCTTCCCAGGGCCTGTGCCCTGTGTCTGTCTGTTCACCACTGGGCTCTCAGGACCCAGCAAGGAAATGGGTCTCCATGGTTGTTGAATAAATAACCGAATGAAGATTGTGAGCCTTCTCCCACACCAGCGAGAGGTTTGCTCTGTCTCCCCCAAACCCCATCCTCCTCTCCGTAAATCCCAGGCCACAGAAGCCAGGTAGGTGCTGGGTGGGTGGTTCTGTTCAGTGGTCCCTGCAGTACTGACTGGAGCTTAGCCCCGCCTCTTGTTTGGACCTCCTTTCTCCTGCTCCGTCCCTAGGATTTCCACCTTTAATTCCCGGCATACGCCCAGTATAAGCTCACAGGTGACACTGTGTCCCTTCCTGTCTGGAGAGGCGACCGATCATCCTCCGGAGTCCTGCTCAGATTTCTCATCAATGAAGTTCTGTTCAACAGACACTTGAAGTCCAGGCTGAGTGTTTTAAGTAGCACCTCAGAACCTCGTCCATGCTGCTCTGTATTGGGGATGCTGATCAGGAGTTTGGAGGACAAGAGAGAAGGCTACAGCACTTGCTGCCGGCTTCTTCCCCCTTCAGGGCTGGCTACAGCCCTCATCATGTCACACAGTACTCTACAGACAAGTGCCTATGTTGCCCAGGGGCTGAACTGCAGGGCCATGCAGTATCCACACTGGCGCACACCTCTGAAAACACTCCCTTTGTTAAGCTGCCCACAGATATTCCAAGTTTGTCCCAGAGGGGCCCACCTGTTGCCTGCTCTGCTCTTGCCTGATTCGAACATTATGTGTGTCCAGTGGGCAAGATAGGGCTCTGCCTCTAGAGGAGCTCCTGGGAGGGGCTTCCCTGCCCCCATGGACATCACATTCTGTGATGGTGTTAAGGCATCGATCGGTACATACAGCAGCCTTCAACCTGGAAGAACAAGGAGGACTTCCAGAGAGGATGGCCAGGGCGGGGGAGACCAGTCAGAGTTAGGAAGTGACAGTGTTAAATGACAATAACCCCCAGTCCCAGCCAGAGCCACGGATGTGACAGTGAGTGGGCTGTACTGAGACCTGCCGTAGTTTGTGGTTCATAGTGGTGATGGCGAGCTGGCAGAGGCCGGCCTGTGGGCTGCGGCTCTGACCATTGTCGTCTGGCTTTATGCTCATGGCTGGCACACACCTGTGGGTCCCAGCACACCAGAGGTGGAGGCAGAAGACTGGGAGTTCAGGGTCATCCTCAGTCACATAGGATATTCAAGGACAGCCTGGACCACAAGAGACCTTGTCCCAAAGAAAATAAGATGGGCTGGGCAGTGGTGGCACATGCCTTTGATCCCAGCGCAGGAGGCAAAACTCAGATGGCCTCTGAGTTCAAGGCCAGCCTGATCTACAGAGCAAGGGGCTACATAGAGAAACCCTGTCTGGAAAAGCCAAGGGAGAGAAATTGGGGTGGGGATAGGTTTTTAGCAGTTTGAGGATACTTGTCCTTGTGGAGTCTGCTAGGCAGCCAAACGCTGAAGGCAGCAGAAGCTAGTGGAGAGCTGAGTGTGTGTTGGGAGAATTCGAGGGACAGCCCAGGAGTGGAGCTGGGACAGGACGGGCCTTTGGGGGAAGTGTGGCCAGCTCAGTGAGTGACTGGGGGAGTGGACAGGTTGCCTCTGCTGCTCTGTAGTCCCTGGAGAGGTCTGGTCTGCCTGCTGTGTGATCTGGGCCATGGAGCTGGCTGCCTGCTGGGACCCCTCCACTGAGAAGCACCCCCTCCTTCAGGCTGTGGCCTCTAAATCAAGCACCCCATGTGCCTGCCCATACTGCAGCCTTCCACCCAGGGCTCTCTGTGTCCCCGAGGTTGAATGGGTGGACCTTCAAGAATAGTAGGAGGTGGGCTGTGGAGACAGCTGGGTATGTCTGTAATCCCAGAACACAGGAGGCTGAGGCAGGAGGATTGAAATAAACTTGAGGCCAGCCTGGACCCTATCTCAAAACAAAAACAGGGCCTGGAGAGATGGCTCAGAGGTTAACAGCACTGGCTGCTCTTCCAGAGGTCCTGAGTTCAATTCCCAGCAACTACATGGTAGCTCACAACCATCTGTAATGAGATCTGGCGCCCTCTTCTGGCCTGCAGGGATACATGCAGACAGGAAATTGTATACATAATGAATGAATGAATGAATGAATCTTTAAAAAAAAAACGGGACTGCAGAATGGTTCAGTGGTTAAGAGCACTGGCTGCTCTGCTAGAGGATCCAGGTTTGATTCCCAGCACCCACATGGTGCCTCACAATTGTAACTCCAGTTCCAGGGGATCTGATGCCCTTTTCTGGCCTTTATGGGCATCAAGTATGCACATGATGCACAGACATACATGCAAGCAAAATATTCTCATATAAATGAAATATATAAATCTAAATTTTAAAACTGTTTAAAGAATGGCTGGGGTAGAAGTTGGTGATGGTCCACTCTAGGTCCTGCTTGGGGTTAGGGACAGACTCCCCATGGAGTCCAGGATCCTGGGAGTGGAGAGATGGAGGAAGGGACTCATATTTGATTCTGGGTTGAGATGTTCAGGGGCAGTGAGGTCTACTTAACCCAAGGCCTGGGAGATCTGAGAGAGATTCCAGAGGCGTCGGGACGTAGGTGGTGCTTCAAGGGAGAACCTAAGGAGAAGGGAAAGAGAGGAGGGCATCAAGGGCGGAGGTGAGTGAAAGAAGGAAGCAGGGTGAGACTGGGAAGGACCAGTCCCGAAGGAGGAGGGGCTGAGGGAGTGGAGTCCTGGCTGCAAGGAGGTAAAGCCTTAAGAGGAAGTGGGCTGGGGCTGGAGAGATGGCTCAGTGGCTAAGGGCATTAACTGCTCTTCCAGAGGACCTGAGTTCGATTCCCTGCACCCCCATGGCAGCTCACAACTGTCTGTAACTCCAGTTCCAGGGGATCGGTCACCCTCACAAAAATATGCATGCAGAAAAAACACCAATAAATGCACATAATAAAAATAAGTGAATCATTAAGAAAAAAAAAAAAAAGAGGAAGTGGGTAACCGCATTGGACACAGTGAAGCCTGCAGAGGGACAGAAGGGTTGTCACTGGTGAAAGCGTTGGTGTCAGGCAGCCTGTGGTAGTGTGGGAAGGGGGTGGGGTCAGGGATGGTCTCCACAGCTGTTGGAGATCGTGTAAGGAGCGTGGCTGAAAGGGGCAGGAAAGGTGGGCTGTATGGAGAAGTCAGTAGAAGAGCTGGGGAAACATGAACTTCCTGTGGATGGGCGGGCTCTCCTGAGGGGGTCCTGGGGTAGCTCAAGCTGTAAAGTACTTGCCTTTTAAGTATGGATCTGAATTTGATCCCCAGCACCCATGTTAAAAAGCCTGGCCTGATGGCACATGCTTGTCATCACAGAGCTGGAGAATCAGACGGGGGATCCTTGGGACTCACTGGCCACAGTCTAGCCCTGTCATTGAGTTCCAGGTACCAGTGAGAAACCTTGTCTCAAAAAACAAACACGAAAACACCAAGGTGAGCCAGGCTCTGGTGGCGCACGCCTTTAATCCCAGCACTCTGGGAGGCAGAGGCAAGTGGATCTCTGTGAGTTCAAGGCCAGCCTGGTCTACAAAGCAAGTTCCAGGACAGGCAGGGCTACACAGGGAAACCCTGTCTTGAAAAACAAAACAACAAAAATCATCATCATCTTCATCATCGTGTGCACACACACGTGTGCTGTGATGCATGAGTGGAGAGGTCAGAGAACAACTTTTGAGATTCTGTTCTCCCCTCTCGCTGTGGGTTCTGGAGATCACACTCAAGCCATGAGGCTTGCATGGCAAATCCTATTACTGGCTGAGCCACTTTGTCAGCCCAGGAGGATGCTTTGGTGGGGACCGTGACACTGTCTGATGCCGCCTGTGACTCCGCATCACTGGTTCTCTCTCTTCCCTGGTGGTTCTGTGGCCTTTGAGACTCTAGTGCCACAGTCCGCAGCAGCACTGGGCATGTTTGGTGGATGTCCCTTCATGTGGTCCCCATAAGAATGTACTCCACTTCCTTCATTTTCCCAGGGGCCTCCCAAGGCGGCTTCTGTCCACACCGCTGGGTTTTGCCATGTGCTGCAGACATCAGACTCGAAGTTCTGGAAATGGGATAACGTGTAAGATGCTGGGCTGAGACTTGGTGGGGCTGGACTGCTTATCACTCTGCAGTGTGGTCATCCTGAAGTGGAAGGAGGAAGCTGGAGGGAGGGAGATGATGGAGATGATGGAGATGCTGGAGATTGGTGGAGGAAGACCCTGCAGTGGGGGAGACTCCGGGAGCATGAGAAAGTGGAAGGTGCTCTATGCCCTGAGCTGGGGAGGCAGGAAGACTGACGGGAGGCAGGGAGGTAAGCATGTTTGCTGGGCATGTCTGTAATCCCAGAACACGGGAGGCTGAGGCAGGAGGATTGAAATAAATTTGAAGCCAGCCTGGACTACACTATAAACTCAAGACTAGCCTGGGCTGCGTAGCAAGACCCTATCTCAAAACAAAAAACAAACAAAACAAAACAAACCGAGCTGGAGAAATGGGTCAGTGGTTAAGAGCACTGGCTGCTCTTCCAGAGGACCCCGGTTTGATTCTCAGTGCTCACACAGTGGCTCACAACCATCTGTAACTCCAGTTCCAGGGGAATACAATGGCCGCCTTCTGGCCTCCACGGGCATCAGGAATGCAAGCAGTCCACAGACATCCATGCAGATGAAACACCCATGCATGTTTAGGACAGAGATAATGGGGGGGAGGGGTTCAGGATGCTGATGCTGTAGAAGTGGAAGGGGAGATGGAAGGGATGAGGACCAGCTGCCAGGAGGGAGGGAGAAGTGGAGACAGGCAGGCCCCTGTGACTTCCCATCCTCTAGAGCAAGATCCTATCTAGCGGGACTCTGGGACCATATATGGAACAGAACAGGCAGCCAGGAGCATCCTGAGTGTGAACTGCAAGGCAGAAGTCATGTTTCATCTCTCAGTGTTCGATGGCCAGGACAGAGTCGTGCCTGGGTTGGCCTTGAACTCACTGTTATGTAGGAGGAAGGTCTTGAACTGGTCCCTCTGTCCCTGTCTCTCTTGTGGTGGTGGTCACACTATGTTTGGCTTTTGCGATGCTGGAACTCTAAGCCGGGGCTCTATGCATGCTGAACAAGCACTCTGCAGACTGAGCTACATCTCCAGCCAGCGTTTCCTGCCCCTGGGTGCCACACACGGGCTTACACCGAACTGCATGCCTGACTCAGAAGGGCAGGAAGCATGTCGTTTGGTGTCCGTGGCACTTGCCAGGAAAGCCAGCACTTGCATGGCCTACTTGAATGCAGCTGTCCTGTTTTTGTCCCCGGTGAGCTCCTCTAGGGCTGGCAGAGTGGGCAGGCAGCACTGACCTGTGCCTACCAGCCTGGAAATGCCCCCTGGGGGGCACTGCTGCTTCTCTGGCCACTCTGCCCTCTTTGGTGTTCACACACACACACACACACACACACACACACACACACACACACAGTACAGACCATGACCGTCCACTGGTGCATACACGAGGTACCCACACACACTGCTCCGGTCAGAGCTGTTCCTGAAAGCCTTTCCAGGCCCAGGGTGGGCCCTGCAGCCACAGTGTGTGGTACAACCAGAGTCAGCTCAGTAGTTTGCCTGGTGTCATTGGTCCTAGGTCTTTTTTGTCTGATCTCTCTCTCTCCCCCTTTCTTCCTTAGACAGTGTCTAAAGAACTCTTTATAGGTGCTGGAGAGATGGCTCAGTGGTTAAGAGCACCGCCTGCTCTTCCAGAGGTCCTGAGTTCAACTCCCAGCAACCACATGGTGGCTCACAACCATCTCCAGTGGAATCTGATGCCCTCCTCTGGCATAAAGTTGTACATGCAGATAGAGCACTCATATACATAAATAAAATCTTTAAATGTGCACAACTACTCTAGAGTTATACGGTGCTGGGGAGCAAACCCAGGGCTTCCTGTGTGCTCGTGAGTGCTCTACCAACTGAGCTACACCCGCACCTCACCTTTTTTTTTTTTTTTTTTTTTTTGAGACAGCTTAGGATGACCTTGAATTCCTAATCCTCCTGCCTCACCTCCCAAAGTGCTGGGGATATAGATGTGTGTCACCAATTCTTGGCTTCACTGCTCCTAACCAGTCCATGACAGATTTTGGCCCAGACTGCCCTTAAAGCAGTTGCCGACCTTTGTCTGAGGTAAGGTAACGCGGACAGTGCATGCTGGAATCATCACCAAGTTTGACAGCTCTCCGGGACGGACGGCTCCATGACACTTCATGGAAACCAAGGCTCCAGTGTTAATTAGTCACCCAAGGGTTTCCCTGGAGGAGCAGCGCCTCTCCAGAAGACAGAGCCCCCTGGGTCTTCTCCAGACCGCACTGCAGAGCTGGAGACAGGAATGTCATGCTTCCCTGGTCTCCAGGAGCGTGTGCCACAGTCCAGCTGGAGCACCGGGCCTCTCTTGGCTCCAATGCGATGGTTATGGGCATCCCGCCCCCCAGCGTAGTTAATACTTGCAGAGCACACAAAGGTAACTTTAGGTGTGATGTCAGGGGCTAGGAACACCCCCCCCCACACACACACACACCTCCAGGCCTCCAGAGGCTCCCAAGGAAAACAACCGTGAGAGATGTCTGTTAGTATGACAGGCAATGGGAGATGGTGGTTAACACACATCTCAGTGCGCAGGGGCCTGCGTGTGTGTGTGTGTGTGTGTGTGTGTGTGTGTGTGTGTGTGTGTGTGTTTGTGAGTGTCTCAGCCTGTACTCATTATTCTCCTGCCTCCACTACATGAGCGTTGGGATTACAAGGGTGCACCCCAGACCCGGCTTCAGCAGCCCCATTTAAAACAGGTTATTTATTTATTTACTTATTTATTTAGGTTTTTTGAGACAGGGTTTCTCTATATAGCCCTGGCTGTCCTGAAACTCAGACTGTAGACCTACCCGCCTCTGCCTCCGAAGTGCAGGGATTAAAGGTGTGGGCCACCATTGCCCAACTTACTTAATTCCTTTTTTTTTTTTAACATTTTTTTTTATTGATTCTTTGGGAATTTCATATCATGAACCCCAACCCCACTCTTCCCAGTCCCCCCATATCCACCTTTCACCCCTGCAGCATTAACAAAACAAAAACCACTTCTCCGCTCCTCCTCCGTCTTTCCTGCCTCTCCCTCTTCCTTTGTCTTGGTGGCACTGGGAGCTGCTGTGTATCCCCCAGGAGACCCTTTTGTTCAGACCGCTTTACTTGCAAATGTTCACTGTGTAATGAGTTGTTGGTCTGGTTCAAGGCCTCTGGCCTCTGGCACACCATCATCACTGGACCCTCACCAATCCTCTGGGATATCCTGCTATCGCCCTGAGTCTTGGAGATCCTGCAGCTACAGTTCCAAAGGACCAGCCCCTTTATGTCCCAGCAGGTCATAGAGGTGGGCCTGGGTGGTAGCTGAGTTGGTCAGGGCCAGCTCTCCCATGCCCATGCCTTTGGGGTCAGCTCAACCATGCCAGTGGTGAAGGGTGGGGCCGGGTCTCCAGCGGCAGCAGCTAGTGAGGAGCAGGGTCAGAGCTCAGCATATGGCCCTTGGATTTCAACATGCATGGGTCACATGGCCCCTGATGGTCAAATGGCCCTCGACACCAGCATGGTTACAGGCCTGGGCATCTCTGTGGCCTTCGGTGTCGATGTGGGCCATGGACATCAACACAGACCCTGGCTCTGGTAGGATACAGACAAGGTCTTTAGCAGCAGCTCAGGCCTATAAGTCACCCTGGTCCTTGGTGGCAGTGCAGGCCACTCAGATCAGCATAGCCCTCAGGCACCAATATGGCCCAGGTGGTGGTCCAGTCCCTGGGCGTCTAAAGGGCCTTCGGTGGTAACAAGAGCCGCAGACACCAACACAGACCCCAGTCCTGGCAGGACCACGGACCCAGGCATGGCCCCAAGTGGCAGAGCAGACCACCCAGATCTGCATGACCTCAGTGGCCACACAGCCCTCAGACATCAACACAACCACAAATGATAGCCCAGACCCCGGGCATCTGTGTGGCCTTTGGTGGCAACAGGGGCCATGGACATCACAGATACCAGTAGCTATAGGACTGTGGACCCAGACATGGTCCTTGGCAGCTACCCGAGTCTGGATGTCACCATGGTCCCGGGTGGCAGTGCAGGCCACTCATGGCAACCTGTTCCTCCCCGCCTTGGCTTCTCCAGTTCCACGTCTCTCCATGGCACACGAACTGCCCAGCTTCTCCTCCTCTCCCATTTCTCCACCACAGATTCGCTCACTGTAATGGTGTCCACTCCGAGGCGCCAGACGGGCCTGTGGGTGTCTTCCACCCACCAGGGCCGAGCCGCACAGGGCTTACTTCATTCCTGTAGTTATAGGAAAGCTGTATGTAGGCATATAAAAAGCTCTGGACTGTGGCCCCCAAACTTTGAGTAGCGGAATCCCTTAGGGAAAGGAAGTCCTGGTCTTAGATCAGACAGTCTTATCAACTTTGTGTCTATCTTTCTATGTCTTTGTGTGGATCTAGAGACAGGACATTTGCACAGTCTAGGCAAATTCTCTGCCACTTCCAAGTCTTTATTTTTTAATTTAATTTTAATTTTTAAAAACAAGCTCTCACTATGTAGCCCTGGCTGGCCCAGAACTCACTATATAGACTAGTCTGACCTCCAGCTCACACAGAGAGATCTGCCTGCCTCTGCCTCCTGAGTGTTGGGTGTGCACCACCATGTTCCACTAAATCTTGTGGTTTGTTTGTTTGTTTGTTTTATTTTATTTTATTTTATTTTGGAGACAGGATCTCACTATGTAGCTCTGGCTATTCTAGAACATCTGTGTAGACCAGGCTGGCCTTGAACTCATAGAAATTCACCTGCCTCTGCTTCCTGACTGTGGAATTCCATGTCTGGCCTCTTGTCTCATTTTTTATTTTTGTTTTAAAAAAATGATTTATTTGTGCCAGGCAGTGGTGGCACGCACTTTTAGTCCCAGCACTCAGGAGGCAGAGGCAGTCAGATTTCTTTGAGTTTGAGGCCAGCCTGGTCTACAGAGTGAGTTCCAGGACATCCAGGGGTACACAGAGAAACCCTGTCTTAAACTACCCCCCCCCAAAAAAAACCCTCAATATATATATTGGCGCGCGCGCGCGCGCGCACACACACACACACACACACACACACACACACACTGTTGTTTTGCCTGGATGTATGTCTGTGTGAAGGCATCAGATCCCCATGAACTGGAGTTACAGACAGTTGTGAGCTGCCATGTGGGTGCTGGGAATTGAACCTGGGTCTTCTGGAAGAACAGCCATTGCTCTTAACCACTGAGCCATCCCTCTAGCCCCTGCTTTGTTTTTAAAATTACTATCCTTATTCATTAGTGTGGGGCCGAGATGCATAGACCACGGCGTGTGAGTGGAGGTGAAAGAACAGCCTGGAGGAACTGATTCCCTCTGCCACCACGTGGGTCCCAGAACTGAACTCAGTCAGGCCTTGGCAGCAGGTACTTTGGTTTTTTGCGGCAGAATCTCACTTGGAGCTTAGGCTGGTTCAAAGGAGATCCTGTGCTCTGACTCCACAGTGCTGGGATTACAGGCCTGAGACACCACACCTGGCAGTATTTTAATTTAAAAAAAGTTATTTCTTATTTGAATGTGTATGTGTGAATGGCTTCATGCTACATGCGTGTCTGTGCAACATGCTCATGTCTGGTGCCCTTGGAGGCCTGAAGAAGGCCTCAGATTCCTTGGAATTGGAGCTATAGACAGCTTTGAGTTGCCATATGGGTGCTGGGAATTGAACTTGGGTCCTCTGCAAAAGCAGTAAGTGCTCTTAACTGCTGAGCCGTCTCCCAGGCCCCTGAGTACTTTAATTTTTTAAGAAGGAGAATGTATTCCTGTATTATTTATGACCTTACAACCAATTTAAAAACCCGATGTTCACCCGGGGGCTTGAGAGAAGGAAGAGGTCAGGATTCTGAAGGGGATGGTGTGGAGTGAAAGACCGCTTTTCTCCCCCTGCCCCCCAAGCCTGTGTTCAAGACCTGACCTTGACAATGATCTGTCGACAACCTCAGGCAAGTCCCTTAACTCTCTGAGCCCCTAGCCACGTGCTTTGAAGTAGAGATGGCAACGTCGATCCCCAGGGCCTGGGGACATGGCAGGCCAGAGCAAAGGTCTAGCACAGAGTGGGTGTTTAATCTATCACACCCATTGTTGCTCTTTCGGCTTTTATCCCCCCCCCCCCCAATATTTGAGCTCTCTTTGAGTGACAGTTGAGTTAAGGGCCTTGAGACTATGTCTGGTTCCAGCCAACGACTTCTGCAAGGAAGCTGGGCTGGGTAAGTCCGAGACCTTGTGGGCAGAGGCCAGGAGGGGGTGCTACTTACTTCAATGTTAGACCCTGGGATTCCCAGGCAGAACTGGGAAGCACAGCTCACTTGAAAAGGGGTGGGGAGAGCTGTGGGGAAATTCAGAGAGCTGGTGTAGCTCTGTAGAAGGGGAAAGGGACATCTGGGTTTTGCAGTTTCAGGACAGCCAGGGCTACACAGAGAAATCCTGTCTTGAAACAAACAAAAAACCAAAAAAAAAACCCAAAACAACAACAACAACAACAACAAAAAAAACCAACCAACCAAAAAATACTACTAATTAAAAAAAATGCATGCACTTGGCTTACAGGAACATATATGATGATTACCTTAGGTGAGGGTGAGGAACTGGGATAAAAGAAAAGAATGAACCAGTGGAGTGCCTGGAGGGAGGGGAGGGGAGGTCGAGCCGGTAGACAAATTTCTGTGCACATTGCGCCCTCTGCTGGATGTGAGGGCTCCCAGCAAGGTCTTGGAACTTAAGTGCGACCTTGGCACCTTGACTGCCCATAGCAGCTGTGTGGGCTGCCCCACCCACCCCTGTTTTCCCAGTAGCCAGAGCAGGGTGCAGGGGTCGGCTGGGAACAGGGCAGTCTGAGGTGACCTGGCCATCAGGACTGCTGCTGCCTCTTGTGTAGATGTCGTGGAGGTTGGCCTGATCCCCTCAGTAGGCAGCTGGGCTCCGAGGGGACGGAACCAGGAACCCAGATTCCACATCTCCGCACACAGCCCTCCATTTTGTCAGGAAACGAAACATCTGGATCTTCGAAGAAGAAAGGGAGAAAAAGGAAGAAGGCACCAGGGTGTGGATGTAACCTTGAGGACACCATGGATCCTGATACCAGACTATCAGGGACGACAGTGGACAAGTCTGTCATGCCTCAGTTTCCATCCTTGGAATATAGGAGCACCTCATAGGGATGTTGTCAAAGTAACGCACTCTTGATTCAGCACACCTGGCAGAGTGCTAGCCCAGCATGCATGAGGCCCTGGGTTAGACCCCACCACCACATAAACCCAGCACAGTGGTGAATACCTGTGATCTCAGCTTTAGGGAGCGACAGGATATTCTGAGGTTCAAAGTCATCTTTGCCTATGCAGTGAGTTTAAAGCCAGCCTGGGCCATAGGAAATCCAATCTAAGAAAAATAAAAGATCGGGCTGGAGAGATGCCTCAGCATTTAAGAGCACTGGCTACTTTTTCAGAGGCCCTGGGTTCAGTTCTCAGCACCCATATGGCAGCTCACAACTGTCTGCAACTCCAGTTCCAAGGGATCTAACACTCTCCCTTCACACAGACATACATGCAGGCAAAACACCAATGAACATAAAATTTAAAAAAATGAATATTAGAAAAATAAAAGAAAGCCCCTTTGAGAGGGATGGCTGTCTAGATGGGCAGTGGTGGCACATGCCTTTAATCCCCAGCTCTTGGGAGGCAGAGGTAGACAGATCTCTGAGTTCAAGGCCATCCTGGTCTGCAGAGCGACTTCCAGGACAGCTGAGGCTACACAGGGAAACCTTGAAAAACAAAATGAACAAGGGGCTGCCAGTCTGTGAGTGTCACCACCCTTTAGTTCCTCCAGAGGATGGGACTGTGGGTGCTGGAGTGGTTATAGGAGCTGTGGTCAGGAAGCTGTAGGCTCCTGGGGTTCCTGGCAAAGACTTGGGCAAAGGGTTGAGGATGGCTGGCTAGGAATGGACTCTGTCCACAGACCCAGGTGAGGCTGGGAGGTGGGTAGAATGCAGAAGGGTGAGGTCCACCCCACTCTTAGGGTGTGGTCTTGGGTTCTACAAGAAAGTAGCAAGCCAGAAGGAGTAAGCCAGTAAGCAACATCCCTCCATGGCCTGTGCATCAGCTCCTGCCTCTAGGTTCCTGCTCTGCTTGAGTTCCTGCCCCGACGTCCTTCAGTGATGGACTATGATGTGAAAGTGTAAGCCAATAAACCTCTTTCTCTCCAATTTGCTTTTGGTCATGGTGTTTCATCATAGCAGTAGTAATCCTAAGTAAGATACCTTTGATCTAAATTCTGCCCCCTCACCTGTTACAGCCTTCTTTTCTTGTTCCCAACCACTTAGATTCTTGCAACAGAGTTTTCTTCTTTTTTTTTTTTTGCATCTCATTTATTTATTTATTTATTTATTTATTTATTTATTTATTTATTTTACAATACTATTCAGTTCTACATAATAGCCACAGATTCCCTTGTTCTCTCCCTTCCTGCCCCCCTCACAACAGAGTCTTCTTTATAAAATAAAAAGATTACATTGTGTGTGTGTGTGTGTGTGTGTCTGTCTGTCTGTCTGTCTGTCCATCTGTCTAGGCATGAGTGTGGTAGCCAGAGGACAATTTGTAGAAGTTCTCTCCTTTCACAGTGTGCGTCCCTGGGGTTGAACCCAGGTCATCAGGTTTGGAAGCAAATGCTTTTACCCCCTGAACCAGCTCATTAGCCCTGACTTTTTTTTTTTTCTAAAGACTAACTGGCTCAGCCTGTAGGACCTTCCCTGACTACCTACAGCTCCTAGAGGTAATTCAGACACGCAGAGCCCTGGCCAGAGTTCCTTAAACCTGTGTCTTACAGACATCTGTTCTCAGTCGCCCTCCATCCCCCGGCTCCCATCAGACCCTGTGCTCTGTGCTCCTGACCTTTGTTCACAAGTGATGGCCCTTGCTTCCCATGCCTTTCCCCCCAGTTTTCCACCTGGTAAGACCCCCCTAGTTCTTCAGGCCTGGTTCCTGTTGGCTCCTATACACATGGGAAAAGTGCCCCTCCCTCCAGCTCCTGCCATTGTATGGGCCGTTAGGGGTGGAGGATGTGGTGTCATCAGCAGAGTGCTTGTCTAGCATGCATGAAGCTCTGGCTCCATCCTCGGCATCGCCTACACCAGATGTGGTAGTGCACACCTGGAATGCCAGCACCCAGGAGGTGGAGACAGAAAGATTATGAGTTCAGGGTCGTCCTTGGCTATTTAGCAAGTTTGAGGCCAGACTGAGATACATTAAGATGTTAGGCCCCCAAATAAACAAACAGGGCCAGGGAGTTGACTCAGTGGGGAAAGATGCCAAGGCTGATGACTTCAGTTCGATCCCCGGGATCCACATGGTAGAAGGAAAGAACTGATTCCCATAAGATCCCTCTGACCTCTACATGCATGCTGCGGCATGCATTCCCCAATACCTATACAAAAATAAATAAAGTGATTGCCATCAGTAACTTGACTGGTACATTTCATATTGGAGCAGCCGGCCCAGATCCTGGTTTATAGGTAGAGCGATGAAAACCTGTCCCGTGGTCCTTGTCAATAGACCTGGCAGATTTTTGGCTTGGTCTCTTGGGTCACTTGATAGCTGTATGGTAGCTGACTTTGCCGAGCCTCGTTCTTCTTCTCACCAAATGGGATGAAGTCCATGTTGCACACCCTGAATCCTTGCCAGGGCGTCTACAGAGCCAGCCCAGTCTCTCTCCCCACCCCTCCATCCTGCGCTCCAGCCACGGCTTCCTGACATCCCCTGGCTTCTTGGCATTTATGCTGCTGTGTTCTACTTGGGGTCCTCCGGCTCCTTTCAGCGTCACTTTGTGAGGCCCTCTGTGGCCACCTGCCCACTCTAAACCGTGGGTCTAGCTCGGCTTGGTCTCCTGTTCTGTTTCGTTTCCTCTAGGACTTAGCCTCATGGCAACTGGTCAACCTTTTAGCTCAGTTCCTGCTTAGAAAGCAGGGGCTCTTGGGAGGCGAATGGACTTGGTGCTAGGGCTGACCTCTCCCTCTCCCCAGGGTTGGCCTGCTTCTCTAAGCTCCATCCCACAGGGGCTCTGTCTCCCAGTTCCTGTTTATAGTCTTGGCATTGAGCCTGGGCCCAGCCCATGGTGGCCCTGAAGCCTCCCTCCTTCTCATTTGTACTTGTGTGCACCCATGCATAGGTCGGTGTTAGGAGTCATCCTCGATCACCCTTCCCCTTTATTCATTGAGGCAGGCTCTCTCAATCAAATCCAGAGCTCTCTGATATGGCTAGTCTTGCTAGCCAGCTCTAGGGATCAATTCCCTCCTTCCACTTTCCAGGACTGGAATTACACACAGGCTGCCAAGCCTATCTGGCATTTCCATGGGTTTCCAGGAGATTCAAACTCTGGCCCTCATGATTATGTGGCAAGCCTTAACCACTGAGCCACCTACCTCCAGCTTTGCTAAGACAGGATTTTTTTTTTTTTTTTTTTTTTTTTTTTTTTTTTTGGTTTTTCGAGACAGGGTTTCTCTGTGTAGCTTTGCGCCTTTCCTGGAGCTCACTTGGTAGCCCAGGCTGGCCTCGAACTCACAGAGATCCACCTGGCTCTGCCTCCCGAGTGCTGGGATTAAAGGCGTGCGCCACCAACGCCCGGCTAAGACAGGATTTTTTAAAAAAGATTTTAATTATTTATTTATGTATATGAGTGCTCCATCTGCATGCATAATTTTATGCCAAAAGGGAGCATCAGATCCCACTAGAGACAGTTGTGAGCCACCATGTGGTTGCTGGAAGTTGAACTCAGTACCTCTGGAAGAGCACCCAGTGCTCTTAACCACTGAGCCATCTCTCCAGCCCGGTATAGCTGGATCTTAAGGTAGGTCAATCCCCATCTTCCTTAGGAATTACCACACCGATTTTCATAATGGCAGTACAAGTTTGCAGTCCCACCAGCAATGGATGAGAGTTCTCCTTACTCCACATCCTGGCCAGCGTGAGCTGTCACTTGTTTTATTGATCTTGGCCATTTCTGACTAGTGTAAGATGAAATCTCAGAGTCGTTTTTATTTATATTTCCTTGCTGACTAAGGATGTTGAACATTTCTTTAAATGTTTATTAGCCATTTGAGTTTCATCTATTAGGAATTCTGTTTCAATCTGTACCCAACTTTTAATTGGATTATTTGTTTTTTTTTGTTTTTGTTTTTGTTTTTGTTTTTTGAGACAGGGTTTCTCTGTGTAGTTTTTTTGGTGCCTGTTCTGGATCTCGCTCTGTAGACCAGGCTGGCCTCAAACTCACAGAGAATCGCCTGCCTCTGCCTCCCGAATACTAGGATTAAAGGCATGCGCGGCCACCATCCAGCTGCATTCTTTTTTTTTTTTTTTTTTAGTATATAGTTTCTTGAGTTCTTTATATATTTTGGATATTAGCTCTCTATCAGATGTGGATTTAGTAAAAAGCTTTGCCCGTTCTGTAGGCTACCGCTTTGTCTGAATGATGATGTCTTTTGCCATGCAGAAGCTTCTCATTATCATGAGATCCCATTTATTAATTGTTGATTTTAGTGCCCATGCTAAGTGTTCTGTCCAGAAAGTCTTCTCCTGTGTCAGTGAGTTCAAGATTATTCCTCACTTTCTCTTCTATCAGGTTCAGTGTATCTGGTTTTATTTTAAGGCTAAGACAGGATTTTAAGTGGACCCTGAAGCCTTGTTCACACTCTCAGCATCTCCTGATCTAGAATAATCTGGTTAAACCCTAGAGACACAGAAAGGGTCTGGAGGGCACAGTGATTGCCATAAATCTTTCTCAGGGGCAGCGGGCTGGGCGGGGCCAGGCTGAGTGGGATCCACAGTCTAGTGAAGCCTCGAGAGCTCAGAGGGAACTTGCTCAGCTTTTCACTGGGCCAGGATTGGACATCGGCTTCTTGTGCTTGCACAGCCTGAGCCAACTCCTCAGCCCTCAGGGAAGCTGAAAAATCAGTTTCCTACTGTAGCAGGAATCGTAACAGTTCTTATTAATAAAATCAAACCCGAGGCCAGTTATTGGGGTGAATGCTGGTAGATCAGATGCAGAACAAGCCAGAGCTATCTCACCTTGCCAGTTCCTCAGCTGGTCCTGTTTCCTCAGACTGGAAGCCTCTGAGTCCTCATCCAGAATGAATCTCAGCTGAACTGTGCTGCTAGAAGCCTGAAAGCTTAACCAGCCAAATGCTTCTAGTTCCTGGTCTACACGCCTTATATACCTTTCTGCTATCTGCCACCACTCCCTGGGATTAATGGCTCACTTCTTGGGATTAAAGGCGTGAGTCACCATGCCTGGCTGTTTCCAATGTGGCCTTGAACTCACAGAGATCCAGAGGGATTTCTACCTCTGGAATGCTAGGATTAAAGGTGTGTGTGTGCCACCATTTTCTAGCCTTTGTATCTAGTGACTGTTCTGTCTCTGACCCCAGATAAGTTTATTAGGGTGCACAATATTTGGGGGAACACAATACCACCACATCCTACTAAAGAAGACTATTGGACTTGGCCCCAGCTGTCAGGCCTGAACTGAGTTTCATCATCTCACATGGTAGAAGGAGAAAACCAACTCCTGCAAGTTGTCCTCTGACCTACACACACACACACACACACACACACACACACACACACACATGACTACTTATTTATTTATTCTTGTATTTGTGGTACTTGGGATTAAACCCAGGGCCTCAAGTACTAGGCAGGTCCTGTATCACCAAGCCATATCCCAGCCTCCTTTTTGCTCTCTCTCTCTCTCTCTCTCTCTCTCTCTCTAGAGAGAGAGAGAGGGGGGGGTTTCTACATAGGTCTGGCTGTCCTGTAGACCAAGCTGGCGGCAAACTCACAGAGATCTGCTTGCCTCTGCCTCCTGAGTGTTAGGGCTAAGATGTGCACCACCACACTTGGCATTTTTTGCTTTTCACTTTGAGACAGGGTCTTGGGTAAGTTTCCAGGCTGACCTTGAACTTATGATCTTCTTGTTTTAGCTTCCTAAGTAGTGGAATTACAGGCCTGGCTAAAATTATGACCATTTGAATAACAATGTATTTAATGATATATATTATAATATAATGAGACAATCTTTAGGAAGACCTGCTAGCATTCAATAATATTTTGGGCTGGGGACAGGTGAGGACAAGGTGAAGTCTAGCCCTGGGGGGGTTGGATGTGTGTGCCTGGATATTTGTGTGCACGCATGTAGGGAAGAAAATGGTGCCAGGCTGGGGAGAATGCCAGGAGATGGCTCAGTGAGCTAAGAACTTGCCCCCAACTATGAGGACCGGACCACATCAATGCTGAGTAGATGTGGAGGTCTCTTCCACAGTTCCAGCCCTGAAAAGCAGATCCAGGGAGTCCCAGGAGCAGCCTGGCTAGTTAAGCTAGCCAGATTTTTAAGCTCTGAGTTTAGTTTCGAGACCCTGCCTCAGTGAATAAGGGGGAAACAGTTGAGGAAGACTTCTCACATCAGCCTTCGGCACACACACGCACAGACAAGTGAATGCGCACACACGGGTGCACACCACACACAAACAGAAAAGAAAACATCACTGAAGCTGGTGTGATGTTAGAGCTGGGCTGCTGCTCATCCTGCATGTGTCCCGCCTGGGTCTGGAGGTCTCCTGCTTCCCTGGACCCTGAAGCCTCCACCAGCCAGCTGGTTCTCTCTGCCATGATGAACTCTACCGTGGGCAGGTCCTCAGAGAAGCAGGGTCGGTGCGGCTTGTGCTCACAGCGGCGTGTGAAGGCTCACACAGGTGAACTCCACTTGTTCTAAACACCAAGTGCAGGGGTGAGGACGGGGTCGGGAGGGAGGAAGCCCACCCTGGCCGAGCCTTTCTTGGGATCAGGGACTTTTCGTGTGGCTTTCTCATCAGTTAATTCGTTCACGTCTCCGACACAGTAGATGGACTCTTAGCACGTCACCCGACAGGTAAGAAAACAGGCCCAGAACTCAGAGGTTTGCTGGAGGTCACACAGCCATGGGGGAATCTGCATTTCATCTCTAGATCTGCCTGGCGGCAAGGCCGATGCTTTTATTTCTCCAGGATGCCAGGGCATAAAAATAAGAATGTTTAAAACAACGTGAGCTCCGTTTCCTTGACAGCATGGCATCGGCAGACTTGTTTATGGTTTATTCTGCTTCCCTCAAATGATGACTGAGTGTGAGCTCCTGGGCCCTCAGAGTAAAGGGCCATGACCACCTCTGACTGCGGCCCTGCCTTTAACTCTCTCTCTCTCTCTCTCTCTCTCTCTGTAGAGGCTGAAGAGATGACTCAGAGGCGAAGAGCGCTGGTTGCTTTTGCAGAGGACCAAAAGTGGAGTCTTACAGCATCGTCTTCTGGCCTCCACCGGCACTAAGCACGAGGTGCACACACATACATGTAGGCAAAACACTCATGTACACACAAACATGTATTTTTTAAAAACACTTGTAAAACCCACACAAAACATGTCACTTAATTATTTTCAAAATGCACAATCAAGTCATAGTACATTTGTGGTGGTTTGTGGATGTCATTGCCACACCATTCCAGTGTGAACACACTGCTGCACCATTCCAGTGTGGACACACCGCTGCACCATTCCAGTGTGAACACACTGCTGCACCATTCCAGTGTGAACACACTGCTGCACCATTCCAGTGTGAACATACTGCTGCACCATTCCAGTGTGAACACACTGCTGCACCATTCCAGTGTGAACGTCACCGCTGCACCATTCCAGTGTGAACACACTGCTGCACCATTCCAGTGTGAACGTCACCGCTGCACCATTCCAGTGCGAACACACTGCTGCACCATTCCAGTGTGAACATCACTGCTGCACCATTCCAGTGTGAACACACTGCTGCACCATTCCAGTGTGAACATCACTGCTGCACAATATCACCGCTGCACCGTTCCAGTGTGAACTTCACTGATGCACCATTCCAGTGTGAACGTCACTGCTGCACCATTCCAGTGTGAATGTCACCGCTGCACCATTCCAGTGTGAACACACTGCTGCATCATTCCAGTGTGAATGTCACCGCTGCACCATTCCAGTGTGAACACACTGCTGCACCATTCCAGTGTGAATACACTGCTGCACCATTCTAGTGTGAACACACTGCTGCACCATTCCAGTGTGAACACACTGATGCACCATTCCAGTGTGGACGTCACCGCCGCACCATTCCAGTGTGAATGTCACTGCTGCACCATTCCAGTGTGAACATCACTGCTGCACCATTCCAGTGTGAACACACCACTGCACCATTCCAGTGTGAACATCACCGATGCACCATTCCAGTGTGAACACACTGCTGCACCATTCCAGTGTGAACACACTGCTGCACCATTCCAGTGTGAACGTCACTGCTGCACCATTCCAGTGTGAATGTCACCACTGCACCATTCCAGTGTGAACACACTGCTGCACCATTCCAGTGTGAATGTCACCGCTGCGCCATTCCAGTGTGCACACACTGCTGCACCGTTCCAGTGTGCACACACTGCTGCACCATTCCAGTGTGAACACACTGCTGCACCATTCCAGTGTGAACACACTGCTGCACCATTCCAGTGTGAACACACTGCTGCACCATTCCAGTGTGAACACACTGCTGCACCGTTCCAGTGTGAACACACTGCTGCACCGTTCCAGTGTGAACATCACCGCTGCACCGTTCCAGTGTGAACACACTGATGCACCATTCCAGTGTGGACGTCACCGCCGCACCATTCCAGTGTGAATGTCACTGCTGCACCATTCCAGTGTGAACATCACTGCTGCACCATTCCAGTGTGAATGTTACCGCTGCACCATTCCAGTGTGAACACACTGCTGCACCATTCCAGTGTGAATGTCACCGCTGCACCATTCCAGTGTGAACACACTGCTGCACCATTCCAGTGTGAACACACCGCTGCACCATTCCAGTGTGAACACACTGCTGCACCATTCCAGTGTGAACACACTGATGCACCATTCCAGTGTGGACATCACTGCCGCACCATTCCAGTGTGAATGTCACTGCTGCACCATTCCAGTGTGAACGTCACTGCTGCACCATTCCAGTGTGAACACACCACTGCACCATTCCAGTGTGAACATCACCGATGCACCATTCCAGTGTGAACACACTGCTGCACCATTCCAGTGTGAACACACTGCTGCACCATTCCAGTGTGAACGTCACCGCTGCACCATTCCAGTGTGAATGTCACCGCTGCACCATTCCAGTGTGAACACACTGCTGCACCATTCCAGTGTGAACACACTGCTGCACCATTCCAGTGTGAACACACTGCTGCACCATTCCAGTGTGAACACACTGCTGCACCATTCCAGTGTGAACACACTGCTGCACCATTCCAGTGTGAACACACTGATGCACCATTCCAGTGTGGACGTCACTGCCGCACCATTCCAGTGTGAATGTCACTGCTGCACCATTCCAGTGTGAACATCACTGCTGCACCATTCCAGTGTGAACACACCACTGCACCATTCCAGTGTGAACATCACCGATGCACCATTCCAGTGTGAACACACTGCTGCACCATTCCAGTGTGAACGTCACTGCTGCACCATTCCAGTGTGAATGTCACCGCTGCGCCATTCCAGTGTGAACACACTGCTGCACCATTCCAGTGTGAACACACTGCTGCACCATTCCAATGTGGAAATCATGGCTGCGCCGTTCCAGGGCTCATGAGGCAGTCAGCTTCCACCTCCTCCCCAGTGCTCCACCCCAGCAGTCCCCAGTCTCCCTTCTGTCTCTGTGGATTTCCTCTTCTGGGATTTCATGTAAAGGGAACCAGAAGGTACATGGCTTCTTGTGTCCAGACCCTCCCTCTCTCCCTCTCTCTCTCCCCCCCTTTTCTTTCTTCTCTCCTCCCCCCTCTTCTCCTTTTGTAGATGAGGCTGGCCTAGGACTCACAGAGACCTGCCTCTGCCTCCCAAATTCTGGAATTAAAGGTGTGCTACCACCATACCCGGCTCCATTTTCTTAAATTTAGTTTTATTATAATGATCCTAGTCATTATGAAATGGTATCTCACTCTGTGTGTGTGTGTGTATATTTAGATTTGTTTTATTTTTAGTTATGTATCTGTGTGTGAGTAAATGCACATGAGTGCAGGTGCCCTGGGAAGCCAGAAGAGGGTGTCAGATCCTTTAGAGCTGGAGTTACCCGCGGTTGTGAGCGACCTGATGTAGGTGCTGGGAATCAGAACTCTGGTCCTTTGCAAGAAGCAGTACATACTTTTAACCACTGGGCCGTTTCTCTTGCCCCTGATTATAGCTTTATTTTATATTTATTTATTTACTTATTTGTTTTTGAGAAAGAGTCTCACCATTGTAGCCCTGGCTGGCCTGGAACTCGATATGTAGACCAGACAGGACTTGAACTCAAAGATCCACTTGCCTTTGCCTCCCAAGTCCTGGGATTAAAGGAGTGCGTCTCCATGCCCAGCCCCCTCACTGTGGTTTTAATGTGCATCTTCTGAGGACTAATCCTCCATCATCTTTGCCCTTAAGCAAAGCAAGCCCCCCACTCATGCCTCAGTTTCCTCCTCTCTAAATTGGTGCTACACAGGGCCGTGGGAGACTTAAATGAGTAGATCGTGGTAAGGATTTAGCATCGCATTGGACACACAACAGGGCTCCCAAGACAAGTGTCATGGCCCTAGCTCTTCTGAGGTCCTGCTGCGTTTGCCACGTGCCTCCTGGCTCTGACCAGCGAGCGTCCAGCAGCCTAAGTTAGAGGAGCTCCTCTTTGCTTGGCGGTCCCGTCCTCTTCAGGAGCACGCGGGACGCCACAGAGAGCGTCTGCATTCAGAGATGGGGGGACATTTAGGAGGGGAGTAGACCTCCCCAACCTCCCTTCCGTTTCTATCCACTCTCCTGTGCCTTCCTTCCGAGAGCTCTTCAGACTACTCAGCTACTGCCGCGTAGTGGGCAGTCTTGGAAGTGCATCCTTCCGAGGCTGGGCTGCAGGAAGTCGCCTGAGGTCCCTTCTCCCTTGCTTGGAGTGGGGACAGCCCGGAGACATAGCTTACACCCTAAGGTCGCCACGGGATCTGCAACTGCACCCTGACGGCCTCTCCCTTCCAGATTTTCCCAGGAGCACCCCCAAGATCACAAAGCCAAGCATGCTCAGTTCAGAGTCTGCTTCTCGGGATCTGGCGCAAGACGAAGAGCACCCACTGTGTGTCGCACTTTGTGCAAAACGCTGAGACAGACAGAAGGACGGGTTGCCATTCCTCCTGCATTGGGGGCTCGGCTGGGCTGATCCAAAGCAGCCCTAGTACCAGTGGGCGGCGTTGCCCTCACTGTGCGCAGGCGCAAGGCTGTATGTACGCTTGCGGGACATGACTTTCTTTGAACCACGAGACAGCTCTTTAACAGAAAACTAAAGCCCCTCGAGGTCAATATTTTGTTGAGGGTTGCACGGCCTGGAGGTGGAGGCACCCACCAGCGCTCCTTTATAACGCCTCCTCAAGGTAGAGGGCCACACACAGATGCACCAGCCGATGCATGCAGCAGAGGAGAGGGTCGCTCTGCAGGCCACTACGGGACTGGTAGACTCAGGTAGGCTCTCTCCAGTGCTTTGCCATTGGTCTTGGCAAACTCCCGTGAATGCCTGAAGAGGAAAAGCGGGGCTGGAGAGAGGGCTCGGTAGTTAAGATCGATGCCCAGCCAGTTTGGTTCCCGGCCTCCGTGTCAGGACTCACAACTAACTGCCTGTAATTTCAGCTCCAGGGGACCTAACACCCTCTTCTGGCCTCCGGGGGCACCTCCACCCCCTGCCTCCAGAAAGAGGGGAGGGCAGACTGCCGGATGTCAGAAGGGCAGGCAGGCCCCTGTTAGAAGACTGCCTCGAAGGTTTCATAACAAAACAGCCTCCGCTGCTGCTGCTGAGCTCCCCTGGGCAGACAAGGTGAGGTGTCCCAGGCTGTCCTGGGGGCGCCACCACTACCCCTTGGGGCAGAGACCCTCCACTGCATTGCCAGTCAGACTCTAGGAATCAAAAGTACCATGTCAGGCTGCATGTATGTCCGGGTGATTAGTGCACTGAATGCAGCCGGCCAGAAACTTCTAGACAGCTCTGTTCTTCCCTAGCTGAGCGACGACGGGGAAGTTGTGTATCCTCTCTGCTTTAGGGGGACCATCTGCTGAATGGGGAACGTGATGTCACTGGCCCCAGGACTTGAGAACTAAGTGAGATACTATTCAGAGCAGACAGAATGGCTAAAGTCTCGTTTGGTTGAAAGACTTAAGTTCAAGTCCCAGGACCTACATGATGGAAGAGAGAACTAACTTCCCAAAATTGCCCTCTACAAACTACCCCATGTCCACATACAGACAAAATAAATATGAATGTAATGATGTTAAAAAAAAGAAAGAAAGAAAAAGAAGGTTCCTGTCGCCCTCTGTCCCAGCCCTCCCTTCCCGGCTGCATCTGTCCCACACAGGGCCCCTTGTGTTTCCAACAGGACCCTAGAGGGACGGGGTGGGGGTGGGGGGGTGGTCTCAGGGAAACCACCCCGGACAGTAAATGAGGGCACTGTGCACCAGCCTGTGGGCTCTGTGGAGGCGGGGTAGTGCTGGCCTGATGCCCTACACCTGTGCGGACGCAGCTCCAGACTTCCGGCCGTGTGTGACCTTGGCAGGTCCGTCCCCTGGTCCCGGTGACTTTTATGGGCTCTCAGTAAACAAATGGTGCCTTATTTGATCCTCAGCTCACCTGGTGCTTGGAGTCCTGGTGGAGGCAGAGTCCTGGTGGAGGCAGCTGTGAGGAGCCAGGAGCTGGTGTGGGAGGCTGGGGCAGAGAGGCCTTCTCTGAGGAGCATGGCTGGGGGCATTTCCTGTTTCGGGCAGGTGCTGTTGTTTGAGAAGCTAGGGCCACGTGCAGGGTGAGGCCTGGAACAAGGGCCACACCTACTGGAAGCCTGTTCCAGCCCTGAGCCTCTTGGGTCCAGTGACAGGGTTTAGGTGTCAGGCACCTGGGGCCAGGGCTTCAAGGGCCCTTCTGAAAAGAAGCAGGAAGCTTTGACAAGGATTTGGGGACCTCCCCTCAGACCGGGGCGGGGGTGGGGTGGGGGGCTCTGTTCTGAGGCTAATCTGCTCTCCCCACCCAGCCCCTGGCTCTAGATTATTTTAAAGTGTTTCTGAGACAGTTTAGTATTCCACAGATATTTCAGAGTTTTATCTGTAGTAAGGCCTCATCTGAAAGGGGAAAAAAGATCACCTTAACTACAGGAGCTTGTGACATGGGAGGAGGTAGCCTCCCGTTTCCCCCTAGCATTTGCTCTTCGGGTCGGAGGTTCTTTCTTTTCCATTTCAGGCCATAAAAGGGGCTCTGAAATGGATAGTTCCCCTGTGTGATGGGTTGGCTTTGCCCAAGATGGTCTCCTCTTGCCCAGCCTGTGGAGGGGCAGAGGGAGAGGTGACTTCTGTGGGCAGCTCGGGACATGCCCCTGTGACTAGCTCAGGTGCAGTATTGAAGCTGACTCGGGTGGTGGCACTTCCCACGCCTCTAGTTCTGTTTATTCTGGGTATATACACAGACAGACAGACGGACACACACACACACACCCGGGGTGGGGTGCATTCCTGGATGGGGATGTCTTTCTCTATCACTCTTTTTGTTTTGTTTTGTTTTCTTTTTAGTATGAGTGCTCTGCCTGCATGTATGCCTGCCAGAAGAGGGCGTCAGATCTCATTACAGATGGTTGGGAACCACCATGTGATTGCTAGGAATTGAACTCAGGACCTCTGGAGGAGCAGCCAGTGCTCTTAACCTCTGAGCCATCTCTCCAGGCCCCTCTGGCTTACTTATTTTAAGTTATGTGTGTGGGTGTTTTGCCTTCTTGGATGTCTGTGCACCATGTGTGTGCAATGCCTGCAGAGGCCAGAGGAAGGTACAGATCCCCTGCAACTGGAGTTACAGACAGTTGTGAGCTGCCTTGTGGGTGCTGGGAACGGAACCCAGGTCCTCTGCAAGAGCAGTCAGTGCTCTTAACTACTGAGCCGTCTCTCCAGCCCCGCCCCTCATCTTTTTTTTTTTAAGACAAGTCTGTCACTGAACCTGTTACTTGCCCGACTGGCCAGCAAACCCCCAGACCCTCTGTCTGTCTCCTCAGTGCGAGGACTACAGGATCTGCTGATTTTTAATAGTTTTGTAGGTGTGTGTGTGTGTGTGTGTGTGTGTGTGCACATGTATGTGTACAGCTGTCATGGAGACCAGAAGAGGGTATCACATCCTCTAGAGCCGGAGTTACAGGAAGTTATGAGCTCCTGACATGGGTGCTGGGAGCTGAACTCCGGTCCTCTGGGAGAGCAGTGTGTGCTCCTAACCACTGAGCCATCTCCCCAGGCCCTGGGCCTGGTTCTTCTGTCAGTGCTAAGGATCTGAACTCAGCTCTTCAGGCCGCTGAGCCTTCTCCTCACCCCCAGGAACTTACTATTCACGGCGTCCTCCCCTCACATCCTTCTGCGCTCCTTCACACGGCCTTTTTGTTCATGTGCCTCCTGCAAGTGGGTCTGGCTATGTTCCAAACATCTGTCATTACCTTTTTTGTTTGTTTGTTTTGTTTTGTTTTTTTGAGGCAGAATTTCCCTGTGTAGTTTTGGTGCCTCTCTTGGATCTCGCTCTGTAGCCCAGGCTGGCCTCGAACTCACAGAGATCCGCCTGGCTCTGCCTCCCGAGTGCTGGGATTAAAGGTGTGCGCCCCCACCACCCAGCCCTATTATCTTTTATACTTTGGTAAATGCCACTGTTACATATCCACACCACCTTGTTGCTTCAAGTTGCTGCCTGTACCCCAGGATGGGTACCCCATTTTCCTCACCCATACCCCACCTGGATGAGCTGCTTCTGAATGCCCAGCAATGAAAACCACAATGGAATTGTTGGATTACGGGACCCTTGGGTGCTTAGTCTAAGGCTGGCCGACACAGGGCCAGAGTGGCTGCCCAGCCCCCACCCTCACCCCCACCCCCGCCTCCCCCAGCCCTCTGTCCCCAGTCTCCACCAAGGCCGGGCTTCACTCAGCTGTCTTACCAGAGGTAAAGTGGTGTTTGGTGGCTTTCAGGTGTCACCTGCTCCTCCCCGCCCCTTCTTCTTTTAGCTGTAGTCTAGGCTGACCCAGAATTTGCTATGTAGTCCAGGCTGGCCTCAAACCTGTGACAATTCTTAGCTAATTGTTGGGATCGGACCCGTGAGCGACGCCGCTGGCTGGCATTCCTCCCGGGGTTTATTATTAGCTTTGGAGTTTTGTCTCCTTTATTAGCTGTCTGTCCCTCGTCTTCACTTTTGGGACAGGCTCTCTGTCCTCTTGTTACTCTGCAGAGGCTCCTTAGTCGTCCAGTCTAGACGTTCCCCTGGATTCGTTTCGACCCTTCGAGCGTCCGCTGTCATTCCGTCATCTCCAGGCCTTTGAAATCTGACTCCTCCCCTCCCGCAGCCTCCGCAGGAGTGGACGCTCCGAGAGGCCCTTCTCTCTGTCCCTGCCCTTTTGCTAAATGCCAGGTGTCAGGGACAAGGTACAGCCTGCACCAGGAACCTGCTCTTGACATGGACCCAGGCCCAGGGGAGGGACAGGGCGGGGTGCAGGACAGTGCTCAGTGTCCTGGCTCTTTGCCTGGGGGTCCCTTGCCCAGCAAGGTCAGAGCTGGCTCCTGCATGCTCATGCTAGGCTGGACCATTATGTCCGCTCTGGGGTCTACAACTTGATGAAGACTCTGTTTCTAGCTGCAGAAACTCCAAGTGATTCTTTACTGTGGGAAGAGCTCATTTGTTTGGCCAGGGCTCAGCTAGGCCATAGAGCAGGATTTGCCGGCCGGGGTGGGATTCCCCAGGGAGGAGTCTTCTGTACCAAACACCAGAGTTCCCCAGGCCTTGATAAGGACTGAGTGGGAGCCCGGGGTGGAAATGGGGCCTGAGTTCTCCCCCGTCGTGTCTGGAGCTGTGGCTTCTGGGCCTTTGTCCTCCTAGGCTTCAGGAGGCTTTGCCCTGTCCTCTGTTTCTGAACGGGGCAGGAGATGGTGTGTTCAACAGACCGCCTCTCTCTTCACTCCGAGTGACCTTGAGGGCGTCCCTTCACTCTGGGGCCTCACCGCCTCTTCTGAACACTGGGCTTGGCCTGGAGAGATCTGCAAGGCCCTCTGGAAGCCTCTGGAAAGATGCCAGGATAGTAGTAGAGGGTCTTTACCCTGCCACACCACGCAAGGATGGAAGTCTAGGACCAGGGCTTCCAGGGTCCAGGCTCTCTGTGGCCTCCCAGAAGAGGCCCCTTTCCTCACATCCCCCTGTGGCTAGCTTTGACTCGCTAGGTATGGACACTTTCCACCCAGGACCTCTCTATTTTTCCCACTTGTAAATGACACTGGGTGTGTGTCTGTCGGGGTGTGGCCCAGGGAGCGCCAGCCACCAAGTCAACTCACCAAGTCACCCAGCTCCAAAGCAGCAGCAGAGCAGAGATCTGAACTCACACAGCTCTGCTTGCTGGCGCCCCTATGTTCTCTGCCCCTTTGGGGGACCCTAGCATCGTTTGGATAGGCCTTCCCAACGTCTCTAACCCAAACACAAGCCGGCACAGACCCCCCACTTCGCTTGCCCACCCAACCCCTTCCCTGTCCGGCTGGTCCCTGCAGAACTTCCCTCCGTCTTTCTGTGGCGTGTCCTGGGGTGCCCTGGGGTGCCCTGGGGTGCGAGCAGTGGCTGCTGCTACGCAGAGGCTGCAGTGATGGTCTGCTGCAGGCCCTACCCTGCAGTGTGGTGACCTCTGAGGTAGCCCATACCTGAGCAGGGCATCCTCTAGGGCCCAGGAGCCTGGAGCTCGGGGCCTTGGCCGCTGGCCCGGCACATGCCTGTCATGGCCAGCCCGAAGGCGACGTGTCTGCCCGACTGGAAACGTCTCTACGTTATCAGAGGGGAGTGAAGGGGCTGGGACGCTCAGCTCCTGGGACGTGCAGGGACTCATGCTCTGGAGTGTCTGCACGTGCCTCTGTGTGTGTGTGTGTGTGTGTGTCTGCACGTGCGGCTGTGTGGTGCAGGTCACTGTGATCCTGTCCCAGAGGAGGTGTGGGAACCCTGCTGTCCCTCCGCTACTCAGTTCCTCATTCTAGCGCTGGCTGGGGTTCTCCTGCACGCGGCCTCAGCCGCTTCTCATGCTGGACCTGCTTCCTCTGCTGGAGGACGACACAGGCTGGCTCCCTGTGTGGGGGTCCCAGGTGGGGATGTTCCAAGCCAGCCTGAGACCTTAGGCCAGGTTGCACCCCAGCAACAGACACAGACAGTAATGGGGGAAGCAAGAGCCTTTTTCTTCAGTTGTGGAGCCTTTGGGGAGCTGGGGAGCACCCTCATCAAAGTCCCTGCCCTGCTCTGTCCTGTTTCATCTCTGGGTGTTACATTCCACAGTGGAAAGTGATCCTTGCCAGGATTACAGACAGGGCTGGCCTGGGCTGCCCTGGGAATGCAGGGGCCAGCCTTTCTCACATGGCTTTCCTCTGGCCAAAGGCATGGCCGGGGGTGATACTGGTGTACTCCAGCCTGAGAGAGCATCAGGACATTTGTGGTGGGGGCTGGGCAGTCTGTCACCCTTCTTCCATGGGACTGGCACTTTGGAGAGGGAGGGACTGCGTGCTGGTGTCCCTAATGGGCTCTTTCAGGGGATGGCTGGGGCTAAGCCGTTGGATCTCCGCATGCCTGGCCTCCTCTGCCCCTTCACTTCTGCTCTGCACCCCCCCCCAGGCTGAGGCCCCCATCCCTACTAAGCCAAGGATTTCCGCAGGCTGAGCCAACCGCCTGACCCTAATTATGGCGCCTTCATCCTGTTGGGGTTAAGCTCCTTGTGGCCTTCCCTCCCCTGCTCTAGAGGCTAGGCCTAAGGTCAGAGACCAAGGAGGCTCAAGACTGCCATGGCACCTCTAGAAAGGGCTGGCTGGTGTCCCCCTGGGGCCCCTGGAGAGGAGGAGACCCCTTATCCTATGGGTCTGGGCCAACAGGTTCAGTGGTTCTCTGGAGAGGCCTGGCCTAGGGACAGGGAGATGCTCTGGAGGCACTGTCATCTGAAGAACAGTGCTCTGAGGAGAGCTGAGAATCATCGAGAAAGATTCGGAACGCCAGCCCTGCCTCAGCCCCACCTGTGTTGACCTTCGTTTCTCTGTCAGTCAGGACTGGGCAAGCATGGCTGGTCAGAAGCCCTGCGCACACTGGCCACAGCCAGCCAGCTTGAGAATCCTCCTGTGGCACAGTTGAAGAGACAGAGGCCCAGGGAATGGCAGACTCGTAATGCAGGTCACCCCACGAGCTGGGACTTGACGTTTGTAAGGCCGGGGAAGGTCACTTCCTCTAGCCCTCCTCTGTCTCCTGAGACTTCTTGTCTGGTGCCCTGTTTGTTGGGGGGTCGTCTCATTTCATCCGTGTGTTGATCTACGTGACTCTCTCTGAGCCTCGCCTTCTCCCTTTGTGATACCAATGAGTTAGTAAGAAGAAGTAAGCATGGGGGGAGGTTAACTAGTTCTGCTTCTTGTCTGGGATGGGGGCTACAACAGCAAGGGTAGCAGTGCAAAAGCTTCTAGACCATCCCCCTATCCGAAGGGGCTGGAGTTTGGAGCGAGGGAGAGAGGGTGGCCGCTCTGCAGAGGCTCCTGGCTGACTTGACTTGTGGGAAGGCCCTGTAGTTATAGGAATGACCACTAGGTGTCAGCCACAGCTCACACTTGAAGGGCGGCTGTGCCGCAAGGCGCTCATGGTTGGAGCTCTCCCTCCAGGGAGGTGATGGGCTGAGAGCAGTAGTCTGTGGGGCTGGGCAGGCAGTTGCTGCAGGAGGATGTCTGCAGTGACTCACGTTCCCAGGACCCAGATGACCTGGCTAAGAGCCTCGGTTTCACTCCAAGTTTTGATGCTGAACAGTTTGCAAGGTCCCTGGATAAACACAGGTTTGTTGTGCGGCACCTGCTGCACGCAAGACTCTTACTGGATGACTCCTAACTCCCGTGTGCCAGAGCCTGAACACACAGTAGGTCAGCCAGTACCCACGACAATGCTGGGTAATAGGTGTGGTGGTTAGTCCCACATCACAAGTGAGAAAACCAAGGCTCTCGTACCTGCCACCCACTTGTAGGAGGACTGAGTCCTCTCTGGAGCCAGATTCTTTCCCCCACAACAGGTGGATTTCTGGAATTTTCTAGGAGGCCAAGCTGAGGCAGGCTTCCTGTAAGGCTGGGGGTGACAGATATGGTAGGTGACAATCCTTATAGCTATGCTCTTGGAGTACCCATAATGAGCCCAGCTGTGGAAGAGGGGGCTGTGCTTCTTGGGGTGGGTTTGGGGGTGCCAGGTGCCCTGCACTGGCAGGCTGTGGACACAGGGCCTGTGGGAGACTCTCCCGCCCAGGCTCTCCTTTGAGGAATGTCCCCACGTCAGGGTCATCTCAGTTTCTTCACCTTTCACTTCCACAGGTGGACTTTGTTCCTCTGCACTCTGTCCCTGACACTCGCTCCTTTCCAGGCCATATATGAAGACGGACTGGACAAGCCACCCCCACATCACCTCACCTGAAGTTTAGACCTGTGACGTCTCAAGGCGTTTTTGAGTTTGTGTCCTAGCAATTAAAAAAAAGTTTCATGCACACTTGAAACAAGTTTTCGTTTGTTTTTTGAGACAGGAGGTTTTCTCTGTGTAGCCCTGGTTGTCCTGGAACTTGCTCTGTAGACTAGGTTGGCCTCAAACTCAGAGATTTGCCTGCCTCTGACTCCTGAGTGCTCAGATCAAAGGTGTGTGCCACCACTGCCCAGTAACTTAAGTAATTTTACATTGCTTTTTTTTGGCAATACACTTACGCTAAATGAAAATAGAGATGAGATGCAGTATTAGAAAACACATAGGTGTTCTAGCACTTTCTTCCAGCATGCCTGTACCGTGCATACATACATTCTCTACTGGAAACCTAAATGTGACAGAATCTGGGAGGTAGAGGCAATTCCGTCCCATTCGGGATGACTGTCTTGCCCACCTTTGAGAAACCTCAGGTGCCTCAGGTGGGAAGTGTGAGCAGGATTACATCTTGGGGTGGGGAGTGGGAGTGAGAAGGGACAGAGGTGATCTGGACAAAAGCTGGCTCTTCGTTTACGTTCCGAATGCTGGACATGTGATCTCCTTTCTGTTGTAGCAGGTGATACAGAACAAGGACACTGTGTCCTACACCACATCAGATTTCATGTACTTCAGACAGTCCTGGTAAGTGGTAAGCATACCCCTTCCCCACACATTGGGGGTACCCTCCCAACTGCGTACATGAAGGACCAGGACAGAGACCAGCTCTGATGGAGTCTAGGATTACCATCCTGGAGACTCATTTCCTTCCTGGGTACGAGGTCCCTGAGTCCCCACTGCCTGGGCAAGTCCTTCTGCAAGAGCCAGCCCTTGGGGATTTCTAAAAGGGATTGCAGGGAAGAAGGGGCGGAAGGTCACATGTGAGGTACATACGTCACCCCCCCCCCAGGACCCACTTCCTCGGGACAAGACTCTTTCCCCCAACCCTGGACAAAATGGCTTGTGAAGGATTTGTCTGCCATCGAGCGTGGCTGCCAGGGTGGTGGCCACGATGACTGGCCCAGTTGTGGGTGTCTTTGTGCGTTGTGACTGGGTGTCTGTGTCTGGAGTCACTAAGCGCTTGTTCTGTGGGGTAAGGGGTGTGGGGGTGGGGGCACAGCCTGTAGCAGGGAGGTACGTGAGGCTGGGCACGAACAGCCTCACCCACCAGCCCTACTCTTGCCAGGTACGACCAGCTGCTTCGGACCAATGCCTACCGCCTCCTCCCTTCCCTGGGCACGGCCAGGCCGGGGGGCAAATGACTTGGCGGGCACCTCCCTCGCTAGGACCCACTGGGGCAGAGCCAGCTCACCTGGGGCGCAGGCAGGGTTCCTTGCTGGTGGGTGCTTTGCCAACCACCCCCTTTCCTCGGACTCCCAGTGCGTAGGATGGGGAGGGGGCACTGGCCAAGAGACAGGCCCCTTCTGTCCCAGTCTGTGGATGGGTCGAACTGGGCACAGGATGCTTGATGGCTAGAGAGGACAGTTCTCTGTTGAGGGCCCAGGAAATGATTTCCATGCAAATGAGATGCAAACGCCTTAATGAGTTTGCAATTAGGAGTCCAAGCCTGCCAGGCCCGGGCAATGCCTTTGGGTTTTATGAATGGGCCCGGGCCGGGAGGGGGAGGCGGCGCGCCGGTCCGCCCCCACAGCTCCCTGTCTCCGCGCCCGCGACATGCCGCGCCGCACGTTGCTGCCTCCCGGCCCGCCGCAGCTTGGCCGCCCGCCAGCGGGTCAGCTGCTCCGGACGGCGCGGGAGGCTGTCGGCCAGAGTCCCCGCCACGCTGCCTGCCGGCGTCGCGTTGGGGCCGAGGACACGCCCCCGGGGGCCCGGTCGGGGCGCTGTCCTCCGGCGCCCCTTTCCCCGTTATGGGAACGGCTTCTTGCAGTTGGACTAGCGAAGTTAGCCTGTGGGAAGGGAGAGCCCCGGCTCCTGGCTTGCAGGGCTGTGCCCGCGTGACCTTGGGAGGGTGGAAGCCAAGGTGACCAGAGAGGCACCGGTTCCCATCTTAGAGTCCCTGCACCTCCCTGGCTTCCTTTGGGTCTCTCCTGCCTTACCCTCCAAGGTGATTGTTCCCTCCAGCCCAGGGCACCTGCTTTTCGGTGTGTACCAAGTGGCCCCAGTCTGCTCTGGGTCTGGCTCTGCTCTGGGGCTGAGGAGAGAGGCCTCTGAAGTGGGTGCACGTGCAGAGGCCAGCTATGGCCCCCCAAAGAGACTCAGCAGATTGCCGGTCTAGAGCCCTCTTTCCCCCACGCTCCCTCCCCTCCGCCGCTGCTTTCTGAGTACATTAACTAATTACCTCCGATGAAAGCGCCTACCTCTCGCCTCCTCCTGGGCTTCAACCCCGCCCCTGGGAGTCTTCCCAGGCTGGCTGGGCATGGAAGGGGACCTGGCCACTTAGGTGGGGATCAGTGAATCGGTTACGTGAGGCGGGGAGGGTACCACAGAGGAAGCCCACGGGGTCATGGGCTTCCTGGGGAGTGGCGCACGCAGCCTGGCCCTCTGGCCGGGGCCTCGGGCCCTCATGGGCCTGTGAAGGTCCCTCTGCAGAGGCTGCCTCCGGAGGTGAACCTGGGTGAAGGGTCTGGGGACCAAGAAGCAACTGTCAGGGCATAACCCAGAAGCCACCGGTCCTCGGGGACACTCGAGGCACTCGGGGTCAGCCGATTCCAAATGTCCCTCCTCTCTCTAACCTTGATCCCTCCCACCCCTTCTAAGTTCTCTTCTGCCCCACCCCTCAGTGGCCTCAGCACTAGCCCAGCCCAGTCCATCCCAGGCCCCGCCCTGACCCCACGTGTGGTACGTGAGGAGAAGTCTACCTGGCATTGGAGGTAGGACCGTGGCTTGTGACCCAAGTCTCACCTCTGGACAAGCTGGCCTGCCTTGGTCAGGCAAGCTCATGCCAGGCTGTGACTCAGGGCCTAATTCTACTTGAGTCCTGCCATAGCAGGGATCTGGGCTTGGATCTCTTGCCTGTTTGTGAAGTGGGGGGGTGAAGTGGCTACTGCCAGCGGCAGGCTTCTGTCTTGGGGTGCCCTCTCTTTAAGCTCCTAGGTTCAGGGTATCAGTCATGGCCTTCCAGCATGTTGCCCTGGGAGAAGGAAGGGCCTCGGGCAGGCACAAGGGTTTCAGGGACAGAGGGCAAGTGAGCTAGCTATTCAGGGCAGGAAGTGCCGTTTCTGGGGCGTCAAAGGCCCTGTTTGCCAGCTTGCTTACCCCCTAGGCCCAAGTGAAGCTGGTCACGACCTTCTCACTTCTAGGGATGCATCCTAATGTATGCCTGGGCGGTTGATAGGGGAGCTTAAAGTTTTCACTTCTTGCTCTGCCCCGGTCCCCTTCCCAGACTTCCCCAAGTACGTCTGCAGGACTTTGTTCTTCCCTGCACTTCGCACTGGCCAGCAGAGGGCGCTGCCCCAGGACCGAGGCCACTAGGGAGACCGGCGAGAATCCTTCTTTCCTTGTGTTCGGCTAGTGAGCCCTCTCTCTCTCTCTCTCTCTCTCTCTCTCTCTCTCTCTCTCTTCTCTCTCTCTCTCTCTCTCTCTCTCTCTCTCTCTCTCTCTCTCTCTCTCTCTCTCTCTCTCTCTCTCACAGAGATATGAATGGATCCTGGGAAGTTTGCCTTTCTTTCTGGGGATCTAGACTTAGCCTGCCAGAACAGGGTCGTAAGTTAGACCACAGGATGAACCCAGGTGGCTTTGGGCAGGACGAGCAAGTTGAGGGGTCACCATCTCCTCTCCTGCATCTTGAATGGGGAAGGCACACTGGAGGTGGCCAGCAGCTTCCCTTCCCTGACCTTGGAAGAAGGGTTGGGAGGGGCTGCATAGAATAGCTGTGTCCCACCCTGTGGGAGGGACTGCTGTGGACATCTGGGCCACATCTGGAATCCTGGCAAGAGAGAGCTCATGGCTTATAGGATTCTGCTCTTGGTGGTCCCTCACCGTTACGTTCCCGGGGAGCCCTTTGTAGACAGGTACACACCTGCTGCAAGGGTACTTAGTTGTGACACCAGAACCCCACTGGGTTCTTGCCCGACTCAGTCGTCCTGACACCGCTGGGCAGCAGCAGCCTCCACTAGATCTGTGACTCTGCTTTTGGGGGGAGGGTGATGCTGGCCTTTTTTTCCACGCGGAAATGCTGGTACCTATGTCCTGGGGTCCGTTCTGCCTCCAGGTGGGTAGGAGGGAGGAGGGGAGAGAGGCCGACGCACCTTTCAGACACTCTGCCTCATGGTGGGCCGAGTGGAGAAGGGGTTACAGTTGGGTCGATTCACACAAAAGCTTGACAATGTGGTTGGGACAGAGAGCGAGGGAGGGGAGCAGGGGCCGTTCTTTCCTGAGTCTGGGGGTCTGGGTTCTGGGAGGGGAACAACACCGGGTGTTGGGGGGGTGGGTGGCTCTGGATCCTCACCCTTCCAGGAATCCCGGGAAGAGAGCAGGAGGATGGCCAGAATGGTCTTGCAGAAAGGAGTTGGCGGGGGAGGGGACCCGGGCCAAGCACGGAGCCCACCCGGACTGTCCCCCGGTCGCCCCGCTCGGGGGCCCGGCCCTCTTCCAGCCCCTTCCCCGCTGGCGCGGCGCGGCCCCTCCCCCCAGGCCGGGCGCCGCCTCCCCCTCCCCTCCTCCCCCTCCCACCCCGCGCTGCAGCTGCTGCCGACGGCCCATTCTGCACGTAGCGAATGGAGGAGCCGCACAAGGGAAGCCTCGAGTGCGCGCGCGCGGAGCCGGGGCCGCGCGGCGGGGGAGCGGAGGAGTGCGCGCGTGCGCGGCGTCCGCGTCCCGGAGCGCGCTCGCGCGCGCGCGCCAAGCTCCGGAGCGCGCGATTTGTCCGCGCGCGCGGCTGCGGGGCTGGTGATGCTCGGCGGTAGCCACCAGCCCCTCTTCCAGGGTCCCTCCGCACACGCGACTTCCTTTCCAGCCAGCGCCACCTCTACCCAGGCCCCTTAAATCTCCCACCTCAATTGCACTATCCCTGGCGCATAGCAGACCCCTCTTGGGGGGTGCTGGGATGCATCGATTGGCTCGCCTTCCTTGTCCACGGGGTCATTGCCCTATAGTACACCGGGTTCTGGGCTGGGAGCTGACAGAGGGCTGAACCCGCTGGTCCCTGTCCGTAAGAGATCGCCACTATTCCTCCAGGAGCGCTCATCTTGGAGGCCCTCGGACTTCCCACTTCTGGTTGCCTGCACCTAAGGCAGGCCCCATGAAGCCCCTGTAAGGACCTGGGGAGGCAAAACACATAGGGCTTTGACCTCTCTTTCCTCCGGATAGGACCTCCCAAGGGAGTGCCTCCTCCGGTCACTTCCTCCCCCTGTACGTCACCTGCACAACTCCAACTCCCTTAGGTGTCCAGGATCTGGCTGGGCTCTGCCCACACTGCTGGCAAGGGTGTGTTAGGGTGAACATAGAGTCTGTTCTGGGAGAGAAGGGAGGCTGTAACACGCAGTACTCTGAGTCCCAGGGGCACCCTCCCCACTTCCTTAATCCCTGATCTCTGAACTTGACAGGTAAATAATCTAGTTTGTCCCTTCCCCACATGGCCCAGGTTGGCATCTCGCTCCCTCCCTCCTTCACATGCCACTTTTGTGAGGGCTTGCCTAGCTGTGGGCACTTGGCAAGGCAGGTTCAGGGGGTGGGGTGGGGGCGGCTTTCAAAGGGGTGTTTGAACAATACTGGCTGCTTCGGGCCTTCTTGAGGGTGGCATTGGGGGTGAGTTTAGAAGGCATGCGTGAGTGAAGGTGGCTGAGGGCTCTTTGTCTAGTACTCATTTGACTGTGCCTAATTTGTTAGACCTCTCTGAACCTCTCAGGGGCCATCAGACACAGGTAAATCTCACTATTTTTCTTACTGTTTTCATTGGCTAAGAACATTTCCTCAACTCTTATTTCCATAGGCAGAGTGAATTCAAAATGCCAGCGCTTGGCAAGACAGTGGAATTTTGAGGTGGGTTTTCAGAAGAGCTGTGGAGCCCAGTTACTTGGCATGGTTATGTCATCATCCAAGAATGAACCATTCCATACTAGTTTCCAGACGTTAATATCTGAAACCTTAAAAAGAGATTTTGGGAACAGAAGTGGGTATTACCGCACTTCCCGGCTTTCTTAATCAGAGGCTTTGGAACATGTGAGTCTTTGCGATCCTGGCTGTGGTCGTGTGTCCAGAGTTTCCTGGTGGTAACGGTGAAAGTCAAAGCTTCATGCTGAAGAGACATTTCATGTTTTCATCTTTTTTGGGGGGGACCAAGGTGGGGGGAGTTATTTTTGTTTTTTGGAGACAAGGTCCCAGGCTGGCCTCCAACTGGCGTTCTTTGCCTCATCCTCCAAGGGGCTGGTTTTTATTTCTATTCTTCTGTCTATTTTTAAAAACAATCTGGCCGGGTGGCGGTGGCGCACGCCTTTAATCCCAGCACTCGGGAGGCAGAGCCAGGTGGATCTCTGTGAGTTTGAGGCCAGCCTGGGCTATAGAGCAAGATCTAGGACAGGCTCCAAAGCTACACAGAGAAACCCTGTCTTGAAAAACCAAACAAAACAAAACAAATCTGTTGGGCTGGAGAGATGGCTGAGCGGTTAAGAGCACTGGCTGCTCTTCCAAAGTACCCAGGTTCAATTCCCAGCACCCACATGACAGCTCAGAGCTGTCTGTAACCAATTCTAGGGATCTGACACTCTAATACAGACACACATGCAGGCAAAACACCACCACACTAAAAATAAATAAATTAAAAAAATAATCTGTTGACTGCTTTATCAACTTTGTCACCCTGTCAGCTGCCAGTTGTAAAGCCTTCATTTTGGGGCCTCAGGCAGACACCCCCCTCCCCAACCTACCCCATCCTTCTCGGCTTGTTTCAATTTGTCTGTGAGCTGAGAAACCAGAAAAAAAAATCACATCTGTTAGAAGATGTGAAAAACAAGATCTTTGGAGTTTGACAAATTATATTAAAGTTCATCTGGAGAAATAAACACGCAGATAGAACTTGGGACTGAAGGAGTATTAGGAGCAGCTAGTGCTCGGGGTGTCATCTAAAGCCCAGATAATAAAAGAGCTGGGCACTCACAGAAGAACAAGCAGACAGACAGATCAAAGGACAGAGTCAGTCCAGACGTACAGCCACAGACAGCTTCAAATTTAATAGACGCTAGAATGATATTTTGGTTCAGAGGAGAAAGGATGAATGATTCAATCAAATCAGATAACTGGCTGGCTGTTTAGGAAAAATACTAAAGCGGGTTCCCCACTTCTGAAATCAACCCCAGACAGAGCAAAGATATAAACGCAGAAGGAAATCATAGAATTGCTAGAAGAAAATATTAGCCAAAAAATAAAAAGGATTCTTTGGAAGAATGTCAAAATCAGGAGCGTCCCAAAGAGAGTTACAAGAGCACACCCAGCCAGCTCTAAAGGGAACACCCCATCTCTCCCTCCCTCCCCCACGCTCTGCTCTGAGATAGGGCCTCTAGCCTGGGCTAACCTGGAATTCACTGTGGAATTTGACCGTGAGCCTCTGGTTCTCTTGTTTCCGCCCCCTGAATCCTGGGGCTGACAGGTGTGCATTTCCACACGCGGTCTATGGGGTGCTAGTGACCGAACCAGAGCTTCACGCATGCTGGGCCAGCCCCTATGTTCTGAGCTGTGCCCTCAGCCCAGGGGCCTAAAACCTAAAACCAAATAACCAAGTAGCAAAACAATTTTTTTCCATGTGGATGACAAGTGAGTTTTCTAAGTCAGCAAAGACAAAGAACACCAGACTGGATTGAGCTGTGAACAGAAAAGGAGTCACACATGGCTAAGCAGAAGAAGGTGCTCACCCCAGCCCAATCCTCTTGCATCCAGACTGGACGGCAAGGTTCTCTTTCTGCTGATTGGATGGGCTCTGGTGGAAAGGGCAGCTGCTCACTGTGTGAACATGGGCATCCTCAGAAGTACGAAGGCAGTTGTGCCTTGAAGGGGACGGAGGCAGAACTGAGAACTAATTCACAGACAGCTGAAAGGAATGGAGGTGTGAACGAGAGTTACACAGAGGGGTGAGTGAAGCCAGGCATGGTGGCACATGCCTGTAATACTAGCACTCAGCATGCTGAGGCAGGAGGATTCCGAGTTGGAGAAGCCCTGTGTTAAAGTAAACATACAAACAAACCCTCCAAAGCCCTAAAGTGTCAGAAGCATTCATAGTGGATATACGTGTAAGTGGTTTGTCATAGTTCTATTTCTAAGCTTGAAAACCCGGAAGCAATATCAAACGCACCAGGAGGGTTCTGGATAACTCTGTGATGGGCAGCTTGCCTGCAGAGTGTGCACCTCAGCGGAGGGAGGCCAGCTTTGTGGGATGCTGTCATGAAACACACGGCAGCGTAGTCCTTGGGTACCACTGCTCCGTGGAGGGGATGGCAGGAGCACATATTCAGTACAATGTTGGGCCACTCTAGGTTACTGGATCAGGAACCCTGGGTCTGGGACCTAGCATACCGGGTTGTAACATGTTTTGTGTGTAATGTATGTTCGGGAAGTACTGGTAGGAAGCATGGATTGAAAACAGATATAAACCTCTTGGCTATTCTGCCTTGAAGTCTCTAGAATTCACCAGAAATGGCTTTCTATGAACAGAGGAAGGAAGCAAGAAGGGACAGGCAGAGCTTGTTTGTTTTTTGAGTCTAACTGTGTAGCCTTGATTGGCTTGGAACTTACAGAGCTTTGCTTGCCTCTGCCTCCTGAGTGCTGTGATTAAATGTGTGTGCCAAGACTCCTGGTTAACCCATTTCTTTAAACATTTTTTACGGGCCTGGAGAGATGATTCATAAGTTAAAAGCAATGGCTGCTCTTCTGAAGGACCTGGGTTTGATTCCCAGCACCCATATGGCAGCTCACAACCTGCTGCAACTCCAGTTCCAGGGGACTCTGGTGCCCTCTACAAGCGCCAGGCATGCATGTGATACAGACATACAAAGCAAAATAGCCATCTACATAAACAATACGAGAATGATAATACATTTAAAAGCATTTTTATTCTATTTTATTTAGTGGGTATGTGTAGGTGTGTGTGCGTGTGCATGTGCGTGTGTGTGCGCGTGCGTGTGCGCGCGTGCGTGCAGGTGCACATGAACCATAGCATACGTGTGGAGAGCAGCTTGCGGGACCATGTTGGTCCCAGGGATGGAGCTCCAACTGTCGTCAGCCTTGGTGACAAGTGCCTTTACCTGCTAAGCCTTTTTATTCTGAGA
This sequence comes from Peromyscus leucopus, assembly GCF_004664715.2. Taxonomy (NCBI): domain Eukaryota; kingdom Metazoa; phylum Chordata; class Mammalia; order Rodentia; family Cricetidae; genus Peromyscus; species Peromyscus leucopus. The sequence continues at coordinate 6,996,517 of NC_051084.1, read as the reverse complement.
ATATATTACTTTTATTTTCTAATACAATACTTAATAGCAAAGTTCTTTGGGGCTGGACATATAGCTCAATGTAGAGTGTTTGCCAAGCATTCAAGGACTTGGATTAAAAGAAAAAATGGCTGAGATGGAGCAAGAAAATGGGTGTATCCTGGCAATGGGACTTTTTTTTTTTTTTAATGTATTACATTTTGTTATTCATTCATCCACCAGTGGACATTTGAAAGAATGAACATCTTTGTAATATTTAGCCCTTCTAATCCATGAATACTGTATGATTTATCATTTATTTAGGACAGTGAGTCAGAACTACCTGGAAAATGTGTTAAAACACAGACTACTCCCAGATTCTGATTCAGCATGTTTATCCGGCCGTGGTATTTGCATTCCTTTTTCTTTTTAAAAAAGATGAATTGTTTGATAATTTCATACACTGATCTAGATAATGAATTTTAGTCGTTTCCACGCCTCTCATTTCGTTTCTCTCTCCTCTATCCCCCTTTCATCTCTCTCTGGGGAACCTTTCTCATCTAGTCTCCCTTTTATTTTATTATTTTATGATTTTTTAAAAAAGTTTTATTCATTTAATTTGCTTACTTTGTGCGTGAGTGTTGCGAGTCTGAGTGTGTGTGTATTTGCACCGCATGCCTGCCGGTGCCAGAGAGGCCAGAAGGAGCGGGCATCACATGCCCTGGAGCTGGAGTTGAACGCAGTCGCATTCTGCAAACTGAGTCCAGGTCGTCTGCAGGAGCGGGAAGCGCGTCTAACCACAGCGCCGTCTCTGCAGCCTGCTTTCTGTGTATGGCCCACTGAGTTCAGCCAGGGCTGCTGGCCAGAGCATGGTGGGAGGTTGTGTACAGGAGAAAGGGCACCTTATCAGTGGTCGCCAATGGAGTATAATTCAACCTTAAAAAAGAGCGAAATTCTGACACAGGCCGAAACCTAGACGAACCTCAAGGACATTACAAGAAATGAAGTGAGCCATTCACAAGAGGATGGTTTTTATAATCCTGTCTGAATGAGGCCCCTAGAGTTGTCCAGTCCAGAGGCCCAGAAAGTGACTGGTGGTTGCTGGAGGCTGGGGAGGTAGGGTTAATGGGAAGAGTTTCGGTTTTGCAAGACGAAGTCTGGAGCGGGACGGTGGTGAGGGTTGTGCAAGAGGGGCATGGTGCTTCGTGTCACTGAGCCACACTTCCAAATGGTTAAAATGGGAAACTTCACGTTCTGTCTGTCTTCACACCACTAACAGTTAAGAAGAAAAGCCGCCCCAACCCAAAGGTATGTGGAAGAGGACTAGCGGCCAGAGCCTCGGGTCCCGCCCGCCCGGCCGCCCGCCCGCGCGCCTCCCTCCAGATCCCGGAGTGTGAACTCGACGACGGATGACTCTTTCACTTTTTTTCTGTTTGTGCAAGTCTTGGCATCTGATAAGAGAGTTTATGTCCTCACCCACATGATGGGAAGTGGGAAGCACACCTAAGTGGCTCATTGCCCCGAGGGATGGCACAGGGTGACAGCAGGCACAGATAGAAGAACACTTTGGGGCTTTCCTGGAAGACAGAGGCATGCCAAGTTGCGGGAAAGCTGGCTTATTGCCCATCCCTGCAGCCTCTGCAGAGACCCTTCCAGCTCTCCTGAGGGGGTTAGAGCTTCACAGAGAGGGTGGAGAGCCCAGTGGCCCAGACAGTTCCAGAGTGTAGGCAGAGAGAGGTTGAGGTGAGACTTGTAATGCAAGGCATGTGTTTTTGGGGGATGAGCCTGGGCTGGGACATCTGGCCAGAGCGAGGACTGTATTGGAAAGAGGGTTGATTGCAGGGTTGGGGTGAGAGAGGAGAAACCTGGCCACAGAAAGCAGCCAAGAGGCCGAGGCCCAGGGGTCGGGGTCAAGCATGTGAGTTTCTGATGAGTCCTCTGCTAACTGGAGGAGGGGGCCCCTGTTTGAGGCTGAGGACTTCCCTCTGTGGCTCACTCTGCCTTGAGTGTAGTGGATCTGCCTGAACCACCACAGATCCTTCCTGATGAGGTTCTGGGGATCTGGGGGCCCCAGGAGCCAAGTGTGTGTGTGGAGGGGGCCAAGAAGGAGCCCAGAGGTACAGTCTCAGAGCTAGACTACTCAGGTTCAAGGCCTGCACAATCCCACCCTAGGCTCTGCACTCTTCTGGCTTTTGTTCAGTCTACTCCTTAGCAAGCTCTTCTGGGAAAGCTGGAGACAAGCCCTGACCCTTGATCTCAGGGAGGTCACAGTCCGGCCGGGAGAAGGGCCACCCTGACTCAGGCAGTGTGGGTGTCAACTGCACGCCTGGCTGGGTCACTTTAGGGCAGGATCTGTCCAGATTCTGCAGAAGCCACCGGCCTTAGTCTCCCTGTCTGAAAAGTGGGGCTATCTCAGTGTACCTCAGCAGGTTCAGTTCTCAGTGGTAGCTGGAGAAGTACCAGGTATCCCAGAGTTGGGACTGTCTGCGAGGCAAGGAGGACCCAGAATCCTTTTCTTCTAGGGCTAGCAGTGAAGACCAGTGGTAGAGTGCTTGCCTGGTAGAGCAAAACCCTGGATTCTACCTCACAAACCAACCAATAAAAAGAAACCCTTTCTTTCCAGTGTGGCCACTCCAGCCCCAGCCTCGACATGGTCCTGGTTTCTACTCCTTGAAAAGGGTCTAGGAGATGAGAAACCAGAGAGGAGCTTGGGGGGTGGGGGGGGTACGGAGAGGGATCCCCAGGCCTGCCTGTCTCTGAGATAGGCCATACTCTCTCGTTAGCACATTGCTGGGGTTTCCCTTCTCTGGCCCCAAGAGCTGAGGCTGAGAATAAGGAAGAAGTATCGATATACCCACTTCCCACGCAGGTTTGGACTCATGGGCATAAGATCCTGCCTTGCCTGACCTTTCCAGGTCACAGACGAAGGTGTCCAGGCTTGTCTGACCCAGGTTGTCTTCATTTTCAAACGGCCCTGAAGACCCCTCCCTCCAGTTGAGGGCACAGGGCCTGAGATATTGGTATAAAATGGCTGCTCTCACAGCTGGACCTCCTAATCCCCAGGCCCTGCATACACATCCTGTGGATCTTCCCTGTCTTGTCTGCATTAGTGATTTAGCATGAGAGTGTGGGGCTGTATTGTGAGAGGGACCAGTGGAGTGGCGCCCTGGATAGAACCTGTTCTCATGGACAGTGACTGTCCTTCCTCAGGAGGGTGGCATATGGAAAGTAGAGTCTCCCCCCATAATGAGCCTAAAAGCCTGAAATGATCTTGTAGATGATAGATGATTTGTGTTTCAGACACCAAAGTAGATTCGGTCCTGACCGACTGTTGGAGAGGTATGGTTCCCGGGTTAGTGGAATTCACAGTGGACAAGGGGAGATTTCCCCCTGCTTCTTGAGAGACTCAGGCCTAGGGAGACACAGCCTTACCTTCAGTCTGAGGGAAGACATGGCCCCATTCCAAGGAAGCCCCAGCTTGAGGGAGACACAGGCCCCTCCTTCGAGAGCCCCAGTCTGAAGGAGACAGTCATATCTCTATCTTCAGGGAACCCCAGCTTGAGGGAGACACACAGTCACACCCCTGACTTCAGGGACTTCCTACTTGATAAAGAAATGTCATGTATTCCCCCACTTCCTCTTTCCCAGGCATTTTTCCTGCCCGGCCTTTTCTTCTCCTTTTCTGGAGGTTTCCATCCCTCAAAAGGAATTGGTGGGGCTTGGACAGTCCCTGTCCTCTGCTGTCTGCCCTCTGACTCCCAGCTGGCTCACTGAACCTGCAGAGAAACGTTGAAGCTGAAGTGAGCTTCCAGGCAGGGAGACTGAGTCATGGTGACTCATGATGAACTGGACCACCCCTCCATGGCTGTATCAGGAGTGACAGGCAGGCCTGATGGAGGAAGAGCGTGGCTCCTGCTAACTCATGATCCTGATGCCCTCTCCCATGTGTCTTGGAGCTATGTACATACATGTGGGAGCGCTTATGCAACCCAAGTGAATACCCATGTTCTGCTTCTCAACTGACATGTGAGGCTTGGGTGAATCATGGATTAGGACAAGAATGTCTGGAAGCTAGATGCAGTGCAGCTGTTTGGGACAGTGAGTCCAACCACCCCTAGACAAGATGAGGTGTCCTTCTTGCCTCTCTCCATCCTCTTTCTATCTCCCAGATTCCCAGAAACACTTCTAGGAAAGGCTCCCTTCCCAGGATCCAACTGTGCACCTTCTGTCCACCCTGTGAAGACTGTTCTTCCCTCCGGTGGCACAGGGAGGGGACAAGGGTAAAGAGTGGACCCTGAGAAGCTAGAATAAGGTCCACATTCACACTCGTGCTCATATGTGTGTCATACGTCTGTCCGGGTACTCGTGGGTACAAACACTCCCAGACCAGACACTGGGCTCCCTGAAGATAGAGGGCATGTCTGAAGGCAGGAACAAGGACTCCTGCATGACTTTTGTGGCAGCCTGAAGCAGAAGCAGGAGCTCCCCAAGAGCAGGCCTGTCTCCACCAGCAGCCCGGAGGGTCTAATAGAAACCAGGAAGGCGTCAATGTCACAAATGCACATGCACCTCCTGACGGGAAGACTCCTGAGCTGGGCCTTCCCTGAGTGCAGAAGCACCGTGGTTTTCAACAAGGCCGAATTAGACATACCTAAGTCAGGGTAGCAGTTCCCCGAAGGCGGATCTCTTTTTCCTCCTAGTTGAAAGGAATGTTTCCTGGGTCATGCTGGACTCCCAGAAGGCAATCTGTGTCTACCTACCATCCCAGAACCCTTTAAGGAGACCAGTTGGATCTTGTCTCTCAAACTGTTCCACTAGAATCTTGGAGATACCGCTGCCACCGGACCCTTGCTTGTCCTGTTTGACACCTCTGCAGTGTGTAGGGCAGCTTTGGGGAAGGCAGCAGACTCAGCGTGGCTTGTGACTCTGTCCCTCAGCCTCTCTTCCCTGTCCCATGTGTCCTCCCGGTCATGACCCACAGCATGGTGGGGAATCCCCTTGACTCCTTCCTTCTCTGACCTCCATGTCTGGCTCCCATGTCCTCCCGCCCACCCACGCACTCCATGACTCTAATCTGTAGGCAGAGCTCAGTCTCTAGGGAGGTGTGTCACAGACGTGATGTCGTCTCCTCACAAGCCTGGAATGTCGAGGGGGAAAGTGATCTCCCCTGGACCAGTGCAGTCACACAGCTCCCGGGCGCAGACCGGCCTGGGCTGCAGGTCTGCACCGCCTCGCTCGCTCGCATCTGACTGTGAACCATCGGATGTGAGCAGACGGCTCAGCCCTATCGTCTGGCCCCCACTTCAGGTGCTCCGATTTCCTGGGCGGAAGTCAGTGAAAGCTCAAAGCCCCTGCAAGGCTACAGGATGGAACATGAGCTGAGTGTGCTCCAGGGACTGCCCACAGCGGGGGTGGCACAGCAGTGTGTTGTAGCTGAGCCTGAACGCCAGGACGGATTGTGTGTTTGAACTTAGGGGTGGAGGCCCGACTGTGAGGCAGAGGGCAGTCTCATCAATCAACAGGAGGATGTGGTGGGCTCTGCTAGGGAAGGTTTGGAGGGGTTGATACTCAGGGAGTGCACACACACACACACACACACACACACACGGCTCTACTTCCTCACTGTGTCACACACACACACACACACACACACACACACACACACACACACACGGGGCATCTTGTTTTCAGCCATTTCTGTCAGACCTTCAAGCCGCCACACCTGTGGGGTACAGGAGCTCTTACCAGCTGTGCAGTCGAGATTTTCAATCTCTTTGTGCCTCAGTTTCTCCATGTCTATGAAGACTTGATACACAGCCTCATTATGAGAAATGATGGGCATGTGTGTGCCGGTGGCCTGGAGTATTCACAGAACGTGGGCCTCCCATTCTTCTCCTCCATTCAACCCTTCCATCCAAAGGCAGAAGAGAGGGAGAGTTGGGACCTGGCCAGATGAGCTAAGGTTTCCTGAGAATAGGAGACCAGCAAGGGGGACCCGGACCTTGGGGAGGACAGGAAACTGTATTTCCCACTGGTCCTACTCCTCCTGGGCCCCTGGTTACCTCCCCACAGCCTGGATATGGGCTCCTGACACGTACTGGGTGATAAGGGCCACTCAGCAGGCAGGACGTGGACTACGTGAGGGGCCAGTGGAGGCGGCTGTCTGCCCAGCTCCAGGGGCCAAGGCCAGGAGGCCGGACCATGGGGTCTATTGTCTACTCACCACCCCCTCTGGCGATCACAGGCTCAGCAGCAGTCAGCACCAGGCCCTTGGCAGAAACCGGGTCTTGTTCCCCCCCACGCAGGCACGTCCTGGCCCGCACGTCGCTGGGCCTCCAGCCATGTTGGAGCTGGCCGTTGCTCTGCCACTGGCCTCTAGGGGTCGCTGCCTGGGCACCTAGGGAATTCCTTGCATGGTGAGTTAGGTGTGGGGACCACATCTTGATGATATTGGGGGTAGCTTACTGACATAGGACAAAGTAGGGGAGGGCAGAGCAAGAGGGCGTGGTTCCACCTGGACGTGGCCCTAGGATGTTGCTTTGGATGTTTTTTTGCTGAAATGTCAGCTTCCAGGTGCAGACAGAGGTGAGGAAGCCGGAGCTGGCCTCTCTCAGGTCACAGGAAGTGAAGAGAGTCCTCTTTAGGTGAATGCTCATCCTCTTGGGGCTCTGCCCTAGTTGGAAGCAGAGGGCAAGATTAGACATGTTATGAAGCTGTGCCTTCCTCTCCCGGTCTCCATCGAAGTTGGGTAAGCTTTAAGGTCTCTGTGGCCCTATGCCCTTGGAAGTCCTCGAGGGGTGCCCGACAGCTAGCTTCCTTCCTTCAGAGCCTCCAGCCTCAGACCTCCTAGGGCCAGGGCTGTGCCTCTGATCAACAGGTTAAAAATAACCCCCACAGACTCTTCTCCCTCCACAGGAATGGTGTTTGTGTTGGCATCCGTGGTCCCTGTAACCCTGCCAACTCCCACAGCATGTGACATTGTCAGGGGACTGGAGGTGTGAGGCAGCAGTCAGCCGGAGAGGCTCATGCCGCTGCCTGCGTCCAGGTGGGGTACAGAGACTAGGTCAGGGATGCTGGCACAGACACCTGGAGCCACGAGGCTGCCCATGAGGCCGGGGACACACGCTGGGCAAGGCAAAGCCCCCTCTACAATGACAAGGGCCTAAACTGCGCTGTATCCAGGTGGGTGCCCTGGGTCAGAGCTGGTCAGCCAGGTCACCCCCAGTCCTCAGATCCCAGAATCTTAATCAGGGCCTCACAGGACTGTGGAACCAGGGGAGTGTACATGTGAACCCAGAGGCACTCTCCTTCAGACCTCTGCCCAGACAGGAAAAAAAGAGCAGCCCCATTAGGGAAGATTTGTGGAGTTTGTCCTGGATGCCAGGCTCAACGTTGGCACGCACAGTTAGTCTTTCCACGTGCTGTCTGAGCCCAGTTCTCACTCCCTGTCGTGTGTGCACGTGTGTGTGTGTGCGCGCGCGTGTGCGTGTGCGCGCGCGCGCGCGTGTGTGTGCGTGTGTGTGCATTGTGTGTGTGTGTGTGTGCGCGCGTGTGTGCACGTGTGTGTGTGTGTGCATTGTGTGCGTGTGTGTGTGTGTGTGTGTGTGTGTGTGTGTGTGTGTGTGTGTGTGTAAAACAGGAGAAAGGTAAAAGGAAGCTACATGATTTGTCCAAAGTGGCTTCCAAACACATAACACCACATCATGACAACCCCCGTGTGTGGCTTCCCAGCCAGAAGCCTGCTGGTTGCAGGCTGTGCCAAGGTCTGTACCAAGGTGGCCTCAGGCCTGGACCACTGAGGCTGTGCCTTCCTCTCCTGACTTGGTCCACACTTTTCCTCACAGCAAGTACCCCATTTCCTGGGCAGGCACAGTTCTCCCCCAGAACCTAAATTCTCCTGATGACATGGACATTAATGAAGGACCGTTTCCCCTTCCCACCAGAGACGTGACAGCCCATTGCTCTCCTGTCCTTGCTCATGACTGTGGCGGCCACACTCAGAGTTTAACGGCAGGAATTTGTGGAAGAGTGATTCTGTCTGTCTCATTGACCTGCCCAACATGGCTTCAGTGTTGCCATGGCTTCTGTCCCTCAGGAGACACGAGCTCAGTGTCGTTCCTTCCTGAGCTTATCCTTGCCCTCCACATCGTCTCTGCTCCCCTGCCTGGCCTCTGCCAGCTTCCGACTCAACCACTGCCCTTTTAGAGGGGCTCCTAGTGTCCCCTTGCCTGCCGCCATCCCAGCGGGTCTCCCCCTTCTCTCCCCTGCCCCACGCTCTAGGATGCCGATATGGGTTTACGGTGTTGTCTTTTGGGTCTCCAGGGACTGGGGATGGTGTTCCAGGTAGGGAGTCCTAGTTTCTTCTTCTACATGCACATCACAGGTCAGTCTTTGCTTCTCACCCTCCACTGGTGTAGTGATGTGACATGCACAAAGCAGGAGTCACTTCCTCACATCAGCGAGGAGGGTTCTGCTGTTTCCGGGTGAGGGTCCCAGACCTAGGTGGGAGCTCTATCTGGGAGTTCACCAGAGGATAGACTGTACCATTTAATGTTTGGTTCCTGGGGTAATGTAATGACTGTGTGCTTCAGGGTCCCAGTCTTTTCTCTTATTGCTCTGCTGGCTTTCCAGAAATTTCCAAGGTCATCATATTGCCCAGATGGCTTCTGGAGCTCCCACCAGCATGAAGGACGAAAATGTCCCAAAATAGGACCTGCCCCTTCCCTTTACAGGAACTTCTTGGAAGTTGTACATACTTCTTATATCCCATTGATTAGAATTCAGTCATCCAGCCAAACCTAGCTGCAAGGGAAGCTGGATGATATAGTTTTGATTCTATGGGCATCTGGCTAAAAATCTAGAGAGGAATGGGAAACAGTTTTGTCTCAAAGCTCCTGGTATTCTTTAGCTTATAATTGGCAGAAGTCAAATGGTGCCCTTCCCATCTTCCTGCTTTTAACAACCCTGGTCCTCTCCCTTCTCTCTTGGGTTTCCTGACACTTGATGTTTACTACCAGAGCTGTTGAATGGCAGCCATGTAAGGGCAAGTGCATCTGCCCTTGTCTTATGGTAGACTGACAGGTGCCTAATAAACTGGCCCTTTTACAGTTGGGCAGATGAACCCCAGGGAGACTGGGTAATTTTTCTCATACCACACAGCTGGGCTGCAAACCCAGCTCCTGTCGTCCTCTTCCATTGATGGTCACTGTAGGGGTAGATGTGCTGGACCCTTACTGGGTTGGACAGGAGGAACTGGAATGGCCTGTGCCCCAGGAGGGGCATGTCTGGGAGTGGAGGGCAGGCAGGGGTGTGGCCTTAGGCGCAGGTGTCTTCTCAGCACTTACTCAGTGCCATGGTCAGCGACATGTCTGAACAGGGCACTGACGGGTGTGGGGATTTTCTGCTGGCGCCAGGAGCTGGCCACTGTAGCCACATCCTCAGACGCCACTTTTCCCCAGATGAGCGTCCGAGGCCTAGTGGCGAGGGAGGGCAGATATGGGGCAGCTTGGCTCACTTCCCCTGTTTCCCTGGTGTGTGTGTGTGTGTGTGTGTGTGTGTGTGTGTGTGTGTGCACTTTGTCTTCAGCTCATGTATGTGGAAACAGGGCATCAAGTCCCTGCTAGGCTGCTTGGTGAGAAAGTAGAGAGAGAACAACCACTTGAGAGAAAGCGTCTAGATGGTAGGCCTCTGAGGACGTCCATTCGGGCTAGGTCCCCGCCTCTGGGCAGGACCGTCCTTGCCCGCTGCTGACCCACGGTGTAAGGTCATTGCCCTGGCCTGGTGTGGAGGAGCGCTGCGCGTAAGTGTGGTTACTGCAGCTTACATTACTGTGGTTAGTGATGTGGGTCTCTGGCCGAGGAGGAAGGACTCAGGAGCTGTGAGTCACAGCTGGTAGTCTACAGTGGGGGGTTCTGGGGACACTCCTGAGACCCAGACATAACCTCTGCCCTCCCTCGGGACTTCTGGCCAGACGCAGACAATGAGCAGAAAGCAGTGTTTGGGCTTGGAGGCTACCCCTCCCCCAGGAAGACCTTCTTGGTTAACTATGATGAAATTTCCCTGGGATCGATCTGCAGTTCTGGCAAGATTGTCTTCTTTATCTTTATGGTCTGAGCATGGAGCACCTGCAAATTCTGTACCGGGGACACGGCGGAATGCTGTCCTTCCACTGGAATCCTTTGCTCATTCGGTGACCTGCCAAGTGCTCAGAGAAGACTGACATTAAGTAATTACACAAATAAAAAAAAATTACAAACTGCGATGTGTTGGGGAGGAGAACCCCAGGGGCTTCTGGGAGACTCACCAGGGACTTAGCTTTCCTGGGGTTGTGCCTGCTACTGAAGCTGACCTGGACGGACACACACTCACACACACACACACACACACACACACACACACACACACACACACACATTGTTAAGAAAAGTTAAACATTTGAGTCATGGTATCTTTTGGTCTATTCTACCGTTTCCTACTTGCCTGGGCCATATCTTGCATCTGCATGGCCAAGGCCCTGGCCTGGCCTGGCACAGGGGAGGTACCTGGGATTTGGGAATGCCATCAGGACCCTCTGTCCACACCCAAATTAATTTTAGGATGCTGGAGTTGAGGCATGGGGGCTTATGGGTGGTCCAGGAAGGCTCCAGGGATGAATAGGGATGGGTCTGGAAGGGTTGGACTGAGATGGGCCTCAACATGATGGTGTTAGTCCGATGCTGGGACCATGAGGATGCTGGAGATATGGAGGGCAGGGCAGATCTGGGGTAGCAAGAAGTACTGTGCTCTGCTCTGAGGCCTGCCTCCAGGAGGCCAGCACTGTTGGCACTTGAATGGGTATGCAGGTTAATGGTAGGTTTTCTGTCCCACCTTTAGTCACAGTCATATGGCCGTTTGGGGGAGGGATCTGGGATGGTCCAGAGCTGAGAGCTTCCTACCCGACAGCTTACCCCCGATCCTGGCTTCATGTCACTAGGAGCAGCAGCAGCAGAGCCACAGACCACTTGAGTTGTCTCAGCAGAGCTGATCTCCCTCCTCTAGGGACCTCTGTCTGGGAACTGAGACCCCAGTTCCTGTGGCTGGACCCATCTCTAAGCTTCAGTGTCCTTCTCTCCTTCTTGTTCATCAGCCTGGCTCTGGCCATGCTAAGACCGAGAGGGGTCTCAGTAGGGTGGGCTGCTCAGGGGATGTCTATCTCCCAGGCTGGCTGCCACTCTTGCCAGGCGCTCATCTCCGTCCGTGGCAGCCCCTCCCCTGCCGCTGACTATTCTCCAGGGAGAAGGCTCCCTGACAGGGTGGCATGCTGCCCACCAATGAGGGCCATGCCAAGTGTGATGTGATGTGTGCTGATCCTTCTCCACGCCTTGCTGAGGACCAGCAGCTGATGCACCGCAGGCTGGGGAGCCGGGGCAGTTTTCCTGTCATATCCACGGGGGTCTGGGGAGGACGTCACAGGGACAGAGGCTCTCTTGTGCTATGGGTGGAGGGGCCAGTCCTGCAGACCCCTCGATTCCTCATGTTTGCTCTTGTGACCCCAGTTGATGAGAGCTCTGAGCTCTCAGGGTGTCGTGCCATTTGTAACCCCAGTGCGTACGGAGGGCACTCTCACTGGCCTATGGGCCCTGCCACTCCCAGGGATTGGTACCCCCATCCCTGCATGCTAGAGATGTTTTCCTGCTCTCTCTGACTAACTCTGCCTGCTGAGGTCTCAGGTTCCAGGAGAGCGTGTGAGGGGCTTTAGGGACAGAAGGGGACAGCGAATCGGTGTTAAGTGCAGTACCAGCACAGTTTGAAGAGTTCATTTATGGTTTCCTTCTGACAGGGACGGTCTGTGAAGGGTGTGCCAGGCAAGAGGAACTCTGGAGATCGGGGATAACCTATCTTTCTCAGATACAGATTCCTGAGGTTATCAGGTAGAGAGGGGAGGTCTGGGGAGGATCTTGGACTCTGCATGCTGAAAAGGCCCCCCAGGGATGTTAACCTCAGTGGACAAGGATCACACTGTATTGAGGACAGATCTCAGAATCTGGAAGTGGAAAATTCTGGCTGCCTGCTAGGTGACTTTGAACACCTCATGATGCCACCTCGTCCATGGCAATGGGTCATCGATATTCACCTTGAAGATCAAGCTAGGCGAACACAGATACAGTCTGGTATCAGTCTGTGTGGTGCTGCAGGAGACAGCGTGTTTCAGGTCAGCCTGGGATGTGTATGAGACTCTTACACACACACACACACACACACACACACACACACACACACACACACACGCTGACCAGTATCTGGCCTGGCACGTAGCAGATGCCAATAACAATGGTCACCCTTGGGCTGCAGCTGGCTCATTTACTTCCCAAGTGGATTGAGGCCTATGTTCTTCCCATGGCTGGAGGACCCTGATGAGGTGAGGGTGGTGATTCTGAGGTTGGACATGGAAGTTGTGTCAGGAGACAGTGCAGGAAATAGCGGAGATTTCCCTGTTTCACCAACACCGGGACTCTGGCTTGAAAAATAATAACCTAAACCAGATGTATAGCACCATGTGCCAGGCACCATACTGAGGCCATTAACCAATTCTGTTCTCCAGGGGACGTGTTGGTGGATGGGGCTGGGCCCACTTGGGACAGCGCTTGCCTAGCGTTCACGAAGTCCTGGCTTCGGTCTCCAGCACTGTACAAACCGGCCATGGTGGCGCATGTTTGTGATCCCAGTACTTGGAAGGTGGCTCAGCAGGACCAGAAATTCAAGGTTACTAATGTCAGTGTAGGCTCTTTGAGAGCCTGTCTCAGAAGAGAAAAAGAAGCAATGGTTACCCCACTTTATGGACAGAGAAACCGAGGCATGGAGAATTGAAGCCTTCTATTGGGGTCACACAGTTAGTAATTGGTAGGGCTGGGCTTGAACCAAGGCACTTAACATTGCCTCTGGCATGAGGACCCCTGGTGACAGAGATGCTCTGCCTTCCCCTGGGGTCTCTCTGTGCCTGGGCCTGGCTCACTGGGCCTGGCTCACTGGGCTGAGCTTTGGTGTTCTGGTGGGAGGAGGTAAGCTCTTCCTCCAGCAGCTCCTGCCCTCCCTCCCCCTCCCTCTCTCCCCCTCCCTCTCCCTTCTTCCCCTCCCTCCGCCTCCCTCCCCTCCTCCCCTCCCTCCGCCTCCCTCCCCTCCCTCCCCCTCCTCCCCTCCCTCCGCCTCCGCCTCCCTCCCCCTCCCTCCCCTCCCTCCAGGCTCCTTTGCTGCCTCCATCTTGCACCTCTCTCTTCCTTGGGATTAAGTTTCACTTTCTCCAACTGTGAGCCTCTGGACCCCTGCCCCCCAGGAGTGGTCACTGGGCTCTGTGTGCCCAGGCTGCCTCAGGCTTGATGCCCAACGATCAGAGAGAGTTTGTGGAGCTTCAAACCCAGCTTCACTCCAAGGCCCAAGGCCTCTGTACTTGGCCACTCTGCCCTCCATGCTGGGTGGTTGACACTGGGGCACCTGCCCCCGCCCTCAGTGCCATTTATGACCTGGTAAATCATTCACTGTCAACTCTTAGGCTTAATGAGGGCCAGAGCCCACCACGGCACCCTAATTAACCACATCATCTGTTTCCTTTTAGCAGAAAGAGTGTGGCCAGTGGAGAGCCCAGACTGGGGGTGTCATGAGGTGGGCTTAGGTGGTTTTCCTCTCTGGTGGTGCTCAGAGAAGGGCTAGCTCGCTTCCCTCATGAGGAGCCAGTGATCTCCCTGAGCACACCATTATCTGCCCTGTTTGTTAGCTAGCTGTAGCAGTCGGCTAGATTGGGGTTTGGGGGTGGTGACTCAGAGGGATACGGGATGCCCCGTCGCATGCAGGCTTCCTGGAGATTTGGGAACCTGATGTGAGTGTCAGCAAAGGTGTCCAAGTACGGGAAGGGGCAGGGGGTGAGGATGGGAAAAGGGAAACCAGCGGTTGGTGAGGTCACACTCAAGCAATCCCTGGTTCTTACACTGATCCATGGACTTAGCAGGCACTTACCACCACCTTGCACTGACTGGCGAATTGTGTGGACACAGGGGAGGGCCTTTAGAGGGCCCGGGGATGAGACTTCTTCCTGGAAAAGGTTAGGGCTCAGGAAATAAAGGCAGGAAGTCCCCACCACATGAGCCTAAGTCCACATGGGAGCCAGCTCTTCCCTTAGGGTAATGCCCAAGGTCAGGACCTTGGTGATCACAAGAGTTAGAAGAGATTCTGGGATGCTGGGTTGGGGGACTGTAAATGGGAGTGGGCCAGAAGAGCTGGGAGTTTGGACTCATAAGGAATGCCATGGGTGAAGGAAACTGGTGGATGGGGTCAGTAATCTGCAAGGTGGCATTAGTGTTGGATTGCTAGCTGTCTTGGGAATACGAGGCTGGGTAAGTCCCAGTCTGCCTTAAACAGGAAACGTCTCCATTCATGCTAACCTTAAACAGTAACTATACATGTTGTTACCATCCACTTCTACACCTGTGGCAGATCTCACTCGCTGATCACAGAACCCTCTCAGTCTAGAGCAGTGGTTCTTGACCTGTGGGTCCCGACCCTTTTACAGGTGGAATGACCCTTTCACAGGGGTCACATATCAAATATCCCACATGTCAGATATTTACATTACGATTCATAACTATCGCAAAATTACAGTTATGAAGTAGCAACGAAAATAATTTTATGGTTGGGGAAGTTACCAGAACATGAGAAACTGTATTAAGGGGTCTCAGCTGGTTAGCAGTTCTGGCCGAGGAACCAGGTGGGTTCCGTGGCCAGAAAGCAGAGACGATTCTAAGCCAGCCTGGGCTTTATCATTGGAGTTTCCGTGGTCTAACTTTGCGGGAGATAGAACGGTAAGGGACATGAAGTCCTGCAAGCAGGAGAAAGTGCTGGGGGTAGGACGTCTTTCCCGACCTTGTGTGGCAGAGAACAGCGCGCCACAGGGCGGGCTTGGTGGGGGATCAGAACCTGAAGCTCTTGAAGAACGATGCAGAGGTCCGAGGGCCGACTGAAGCCTGAGCTTCCGGGCCCAGCTGGGCCACCAGGGGAGCTGTCGCTTCTTCTGGGACCCTGAGGTCACCAGTTGCAGTCACGCTACAGCGCCACCAAGAAGAAGCTGAGCTGTCACTGACCTTTCTGGGGACCACACATTTGCTGGGCTCTGTCCTCATCTCTGTCCCCCTTAGCACCCCCAAAGTAAAACAATACAACACCAATAAAATCAACACACACACACACACACACACACACACACTCATGCATGCTCTCACACACTCACTCACCCTCCCACTCAACACACACGTTCACATCCCCTCCACATGTACCTTTTCTCACAAAGCTCTGCTTTACAGTCTCCTGTGAGCTGTGGATGCATCTGATTGGCTGAACCTGAGTTACTTGTGAATAAAGCTGGGAGGGACCTGAGTCCCCAAGTTTGAGCTGCCTGTCACCACAGAAGTCAATGATGCAAAACAAGGCTGACCACATGACCAGGGAGGCAGGACTAAATTTTAAGCCAACTGATAGCTGCGTTTCCACTCCATCCATCCATCCATCCATTACTATGTATACCTACCTCTGTTCCCTATATCTGCTGGCCGGAGATGAGATGTAAGGTAGTTTTTTGTTTGTTTGTTTTGTTTTGAGACAAGGTCTCTCTATGTAGCAATGGCTGTTCTGGAACGATCTATGTAGATCAGGACTTGAACTCAGAGAGATCCTCCTGCCTTTGTCTCCCAAGTGCTGGGACTAAAGGCGTGTGCCACCATATCTGGTCATAAGGTAGTTTTTTAGGGTGTTAGTCATCCATCTTCAGATCCTTCAGTGGCTTCAGAATGAAGTTCAAGTCAACACTCTGCCACTTGTGACAGGCAGTATGAGCCTCGGGTTTTAGGTTACAGTTTCTGGTTTTCCCTGCACACCACCCAGGAAGGCCTGTGGGTGGGGAGGATGGATGTCGAGAAGTCTATGCTGCTGGGCCACACACTGCTCCCTAAGCATCCCTAGGACGCCAGGCATGGACAGGATGCTCTTAGAGGAGAGGAAGGGGCCTAGAAAGCAGCCCTCAGCCCTCTTTACCGCTCGCCACTGTGCGGTGGGGCGTCTCTGGGACCCCAAGTCTATCCATGGTGTGCTGTGCTCGGTTCTCGGGGACTTTGGCGACCAGGAAACAGCCCAGGTGAGAACTCTCCTGGTCCAGCTTAGGCATGGCTGGTGGAAGTTTGCAGGAATGGGGCCCGTACAGGTTGCTTCTGAGGATCTGAATGGTCTCATCTAAGTTCCGGCTGTGTGCATCTTTGAAAACTGTCACGAAAACCTCTAGTATTGGGCTGGGGGTGGGCAGTGGAATGAGGCAGAGGCATTCTCCAGCTCCTTGTCTAAGAAGAGGTGAGGAAAAACAACCCGGGTATGGCAGCTCAGGCCTTCAGCCCTAGCACTGGGGGAAGGGGCTGCAGAGACAGGGGGATTGCTAGAGGCTTGCTCACCTCCTCACTTGCTAAACAGCAAGCTCCAGGTTCAGTGAGAGACCCTGTCTCCAAACATGTAGCGACAGGGGAAGATACCACTGACAGTCTCTCACCTCCACACGCGGATGCATGGGGCAGTACACCTGCACACACATGCACACACATGTGCACACATACACATCCAACATGTACACTGAGAGAAGAAACCGGAAAGGCACATAAGGGGCGGGCCACAGTGCTGAGGGTGAGCCTCGGGGGCCTGTGGAAGCTGTCAGGAGACCGGGTGAGGGACAAAGGTGATCCCCAGAGGATACCAGACTCTCAGGGAGCCAGGTGGGAAGGGGCCAGCGGAAAGGAGACCGTGTTTGGGAAACCAAAGTAGAGATTTCTCTGGACCCAGAGTCGGTCTCCCCCACAGGCCAGGCTGGGTGGTCCTGTGTCCAGCACCGGCTCTGGCCAGTTCTGCAGCTTGTTGGTTTTTGCAGGGGACTGGGTGAGGTTGACTGTTATACTTGTACAGGTTGCTAGGAATGACTTACGGCCAAGGAGGGGCTGGGGGTGTCACGGGGTGCTGTCCAGGGGGAGACTACAGGCAAATCCCCACCTACAAAGTGGTAGCAGGAGGAGAAACTAGCCTCTGTGGGTAGGGCAGTCCTGTCACCCTGTCCTGGGCCTCTGGGCAACAGGGACAAGTGGCCAGAGGCAGTTTTGGTCCTCAGATTCCCTAGTCCCTTCTGTAAGCCCGTGTCCTGCTTTCTCCCCAAGGGACAGCCACCAGCTCCTCCCTGCATCTTGCTCCAGCCGATGCCCGATGCCAGCCCTCCTCAGCTTGGGCGGTGGGGGTACCCCGGTGGGGTCATGACAGGACACCACTGCCTGAGGGTGAGGATGGAGGAGGCCCAGCTGTCAGCTGGAACCCATCAGAGGCCAAACCAAGCCCTGGCAGCTGGTAAGAAGGGGAGGGCAGGCTAATAGGAAAGGTGCCCTTAGCGCTGGGCTCTCAAGCCTGCTCTTAACCCTTCCTGCGCCAACCCCACGAGGCAAGTAGCCCGGTGTCTCTATCAATCCAAGTTGGTCAGGATGAAGTGGGGCTGACTTAATGGACCATGCCCTCGCCTCAGGGAACCCTAATCTGCGGGGGAGAGGAAAGCTGCCTCAAACTAGTCAAGTGTTTGAGAACTAGACATCTCTGTCTTAAGAGAGACCCTAGCCTTCTGGGGAAAATATAGCTCATCTAGACTGAGGAAGGTTCTGTCTCCTCAGGGAGCTCCAGCCTGAGGGACACACTCCAGGAGCCCCAGACTAAGGGCCATGTCCGGAGAGTCTCTGGGTCAGAGATACAAGAGGTTCTGTCTCACTAATTAAATTGAGAAACCAGCATCATGTCGCCCTCTGTGATGTTTCAGAAGAATCAGCAACTAGAACGCAGGAAGAATGTTGCTCTGAAAACCTTAGGAAGCATGTCTTTGCAGACCCAGGGTGCCGTCACCGGGGAACCATTTTATCCTGGATGTCTTCCTGGGGTCAGCTGTCTTCCTCTGCTCCCTGCTTTTCTGAGACCTTTTGCAGTCCCCAAACCACTCAGCAAGTGGGTGGTTTTCAATAGCTCTTTCCAGCTCCTTCTCTGGTGTCCATGTAACTTATATAACTCATCCCTTTCAATGAACAATTTAGCTTGGTGAGCAAGAGTACAAAGGAAACATGTCTACGTGCAGCCGGCCCTTCCTCAGCTGCCTGGTTTAGATGGCCCTGATTTATTTTCCACAATTAGTTAGTGCCTGGCCTTCTCCCAACTTCTCAGCAGTCCTCCACTGGCCTGCTGTTGGCTGCCACGAGGCCCCCGGGGAAGCTGTCTGTGGGTCCCCTTTCTCCAGTGCTGCGTGGTCCCAGAGTTCAGAACTCCAAGTTACAGGTTGTGTCGGGCCACTCTCAAGCTGTTTCTGGGGGGAGCAGCTGGGCCCAGGCCCAGAGAAATGGCTCAGAGACATGCTGCCACTTCCGTCAGCCCCTGCTGTGATCTCTGGCTTCAGGCAAGTCATTCCAACCCATGGGCCTTAACTTCCCCATCTAAAGCCTAAGGCCTGGGAGTCCCTGGCACTGAAGGTTGACTGTTTCTGACTATTTTCTCCGTCTATACTGCCGTGACAACGGGCAGAGTAATCCCTGAGCTGCCCATCTGGTTAGCAGGGCTTTCTGGGCGGTCCTGCATTGCTGGCCAAAGGGCAGCTTGTCCCATCCCCCATCCCCACCCTAGGAAGGCACTCCAGTGTTGGAGGGCACCTGTGGGCACGTAGGCAAGTGGAGCCATTTGGCCACATTTCCTGAGACCCTCTGAGCTAGCTGCAGGGCCTTGTCCCCAAGGGGCTGCTGGTATGATTGTGAACGCCACAGCCAGCCATGTTGACTAAGTTCTTCCTCCAAGCCAGGTCCTGGGCTGGGGAACGACAGAGATGAACAAGCAGATGTGGTACCGTTTTTTTGGTGGCACTTGGGGACATGCACATGGCCTCCACGGTTAGTTGACCAGGTCAGCCCAGCTCTCACATCACAGAGAGGACCAGGCTTAGTTCTTCCATCCCTGGAGTGAGACACTAACGGTCGGTCGTGCGACCGTCGGGTGGCTGTGAGGATTACATGAGTCAGTGGATGTAAAGTGTTTAGAGCTCGGGTGTGGTCACGACAACTTTCTTTTCGTGAGCACAGTGCCAGGAACTGTTGTGGTATTTGTTTTCAACAGAGTTCTCCCCGGGAAGAAAAAGATTGCTTTTGACTGGGCTGAGGAATGAGGCCTCTCAGGAGAGATGGTACCACAGTCTGGTCTTGAAGGGTGGTGGCAAACTCGATCGCTAGTGATCGGGAGAAGGTGTTCTGGGAGGAGGGGACCGCACAAGCAAAGGCCCCGGGAAAGAAGGCAAAACCCGGGCTGGGTGACCTCTGCAGGGAACAGAAGACTTACGTGCAAGGAACAGAAGACTTAAGTGCAAGGAACAGAAGACTTACGTGCAAGGAACAGAAGACTTACGTGCAAGGAACAGAAGACTTACGTGCAAGGAACAGAAGACTTACGTGCAAGGAACAGAAGACTTAAGTGCAAGGAACAGAAGACTTACGTGCAAGGAACAGAAGACTTACGTGCAAGGAACAGAAGACTTACGTGCAAGGAACAGAAGACTTACGTGCAAGGAACAGAAGACTTACGTGCAAGGAACAGAAGACTTACGTGCAAGGAACAGAAGACTTACGTGCAAGGAACAGAAGACTTACGTGCAAGGAACAGAAGACTTACGTGCAAGGAACAGAAGACTTACATGCAAGGGAGATAAAGTTGGAAAGTGGGCTCAAGTTGAGTGAACATGAATGAACACTGAAACGCAGCCCTCCTGTGGGTAATGGGGAGCCACTGATGGCTGTTGAGCAAGAGTATCCTGCAGGGAGAGGAAACTGATGTGTTCGTTTAGGTTCCCTCCGTAACCGCATCAGTGGCAGGGTAGCCAAGAACCTTCCACGGCCTAGGTTATAAAATTCACAGTGTTCGCATCCACACGACCCCCAGGGGCCAGTGTGGTGACTCCATGAGGTGGGGAGAGAGATTAGCGTAGACATCACCAGCAGCTATCCTGGGCCTCCTGGGCAGCGTCAGCGTGAACGGCGCTGTGAGGAGCTGACAGGTCACCACTTCTGGTTGCCCCAGGACTTGAAAGAACTTCTCAAGTTCCATCCTTGAGTCCCTTCTCCTTGTGGCTTAAGGTCCATTTTAGGGCGCGGGTAGCTTGAAGTTGCCTGTGTGCAGGGTGAGAAGGTATAAACGAGGCACCCGGTCAGCCCTGTGCCTGCTCTGCCCACTCTGGGCATCACCCAGCCAGCCCCACATGTCCTAGGCCGGCGCCTGACCTCTGCTCACAAGAGCGCTGGTGACTTGGCTGGGAGGTGACTGGGTCATGACAGGCTGGTGGCGTGGTGTGTGTAGGGGGAGCCCATATAGTCCCACTTCATACTTGGCTCCTTGCCTCTCCAGGAGTCTTGCTGGCCAAGCCTATTCTAAGTAGGGTTGCTATCTTCTGCCAGGCTCTTCCCTGACCCTGGATCCTCAGTGCCAGGAACGGCCTTCTTTCTCAGATGCTCTCGGGGTTCCCCGGGAGGCTCAGATGAGGGACAAACGCAGAGTCCTGGGCACACCATGAATGCCCACTCCAAGGGAACCTCTGGTTGGTTCTGTCTGCCAAGGGTCCCTCAGCTTCAGGGGAGCCAGCCATGAACCCACTCGTAAGGCTCCATCATAATGTAAGTGTGGTCCCAGCATTGAGGGGGACTGGGAGGCAGCATCGCTCCCAGGAAGGAAGGTCTCTTCAGCCGGTGAAGATGCTGAGCCAGGACGGAACACGCAGTGCAGACCTGCATGAAGTGAGCACTCAGCAAACATCCCGGAAGGCTCTGGGAATGCTTTCAAAGGTTTTGAAAGCGAGGACTGGGCGGCATCTGATTTATGTTTTGGAAAAACCCTTCTGGCTCAGGTGGAGAGCAGGTTGGGAGGAAGCCTGAGCTGCCTCAGGCTCAGAACAGGGAGGAACCTCGTGAGCCTGCATGGTGGCCTTTCCACTGCTACCCTAGGGGCCTGTAGGGGTGCGTTTCAAGTCCCTTAGGAGACTGGGGAGGGGAATGGTGGTCTTTCCTGCCTTGTAGGGTGGTCCCCCTCTCTGGGGGAGGACAGGGACCTCATGCTTGTGGCTGCTGAAAGCAGATGGAGAGTTTCAGAGGACCAGGGAAGAAACAGTTTCTTGAGTAGGAACTACTTAGGTCCCCTTGCAACCCCCTGTCCCCACATGGGGCATGTACTTGAGTGTAACTCACATGTGTATGTGTGTGTGCTTGTGTATGCATGTGTGTGTGTGTATATGTGTGTGTATGTGTATGCATGTGTGTGTGTATGCATGTGTGTGTATGTGTGTATGCATGTGTGTGTGTGTGTGTATGTGTATGTGTGTGGTGTGTACAG
Organism: Peromyscus leucopus; assembly: GCF_004664715.2. Taxonomy (NCBI): domain Eukaryota; kingdom Metazoa; phylum Chordata; class Mammalia; order Rodentia; family Cricetidae; genus Peromyscus; species Peromyscus leucopus. Next base: position 6,975,115 of record NC_051084.1, on the reverse strand, counting down.
GTCCCATACATGTATGCTCATGTGCTGTTCATTTTTTTTGTTTGTTTGCTTTTGAAACATGGTCTTTTTTTTAACGATTTATTTATTTATTATATATACAATATTCTGTCTGCATATATTCCTACACCCCAGAAAAGGGAACCAGAACTCATTACAGATGGTTGTGAGCCAACATGTGGGTTGTGGAAATTGAACTCAGGACCTCTGGAAGAGCTGCTCTTAAGCGCTGAGCCATCTCTCCAGCCCGAAACATGGTCTTATGTAGTCCAGGCTGGTCTCCAACTCACTATACAGCTGGGGATGACCTTGATTGTCCTGTGTCACCGTGTGTATTACTATGCCCAGTGTATGTAGGCCTGGGGATTGAACCCATGACTTCGTGCATGCTAGTTAAGCATGCTAGCAGACACCTGAGCTGCATCACCAGTCCTCATTTGGCCTTTAAGACTAAAAGCGCTTGTGGTTCCCAACTGCCTTTTGTGGGGACTTTGGGAGGGAGACAGCCTGCCCTAACCTGAGCCCAACATATGAGAAGGGCGGATGCCACCAGGTATGAGGGGAGTTGATATCATAGCTGAGTGACAAGTGTGTGTGGGGTGGGGATGGACGGAGCCTGGCTTTGGGGACCAGCCTTGCCCTGTGTGATGGACACCTGAGGAAGGAGGGCTGTGGAAAGGCAGGGAGGCCGGTTGGCAGGGCTTGAGTTCAGACAGCCCTGGGAACCTTACCCAAAGTGTCTGAGACAGTGTAGCCATGGAGGCTGGTCTGGCCAGGGTGGCCAAGAGGCAGGCGCAGGACCTTCTTCATTCATAGCCCTACCTCTGCATGGGGGCCCACAGTGCCACCCCTGTTCCTGGGCTCCCAGCTGCCCCTTGACAGTCACCACACAGGCTATCTTCCCAGATACTCTATTTACCATTTCTTCTGTCCCCCTGAGGGGCAGTTGTTATATATATATATATATATATATATATATATATATATATATATATATATATATATATATATCTGGGTGTGTCTCCATGTGCATATAAGTGTGCATGTCTGTGTGTGTATGGCTGTCTATGAGTCTGTATATGAATGCACGACTGTGGAGTGAGTCCATGTGAGTCTCATTCTGTATGCATAGGTGTGAGAATGGATGCATGAAAACTTGTGCGAGTGAATGAGTGTGAGGGTTGTACCTAGGTACATAGGAGCCCACATGAGTGTCTGAATGCGGGGTGGGGGTGGGGGTAACGAGCAGTCAAAGCTAGCCCTCACAGCTGTTGTAAGAAGTGCGTGCTCCCTTTTTGTGAAGGAGGTCACATGCCAACATTTCTCAGCACAGTTCTTGTGAACTGATGTTCCCCACTCCCGTGGCCTGGATCCATGACCTGGATTAAGAGTGCAAGACACAGACATCCATTTCTGGGGACCTCCTCCTTGTCAACCTATGGGAGTGCCCAGAGGGCCCCACCTGGACCAGGAGAGTGAGGCCGAGCTGCGGAGGGCTGCTGCTGCTCCCCGGAGAACAGACTCCACCATCTGGAGCCTCTACTGGGAAGCTGGAGGCTGGGAGGTCCTTTGGACAGTCTTCACTGTTCCCAGCCTCAGGCCTGGCCTGGATTTCCCTCTAGGGGACAGCGGGAGGGAACCACAGGACTGGATTGGTTTATTCAATGAAGTAGCAACTCAGCCTGTTTCCCGGCCAACTTTCCTTCCCGCCTCACTTTCTTCTCAGATAATAGAAATACCCAGGAGGGGTTTTCTTTCTCCCTGGCAAGCCAGGGTGGGGGTGGCTGGGGCCCTGCCATTGGCCCAGGCCCTTGTCATTACAGGCACACCCCTTGGATCTGAGCCAACCCCCACTTCAACAAGGGAGAGCAACTGTATTAGCAGCTTCCTGCCCAGGCCAAGGCCCTCACTGGGAGAGGACTCCCTGACCTCTCCATGAAAGGCCGAGGTTTCCTAAAGAGAGAGGCAGGTCATTCCTGATTCCCGGTCTCTTGATCTTGACTCTCTCTGGTCTCTGCCAGGTCTTCAGGTTACAGTATCAATAGGGCTCAGGTGGAGCAGTCTCATGCCAGGTTCGAATCCTGGTTCAGTCTCTTCCCAGTCGAGTGGTATTGGGCAAGTCTGACTCCCACCTATGACTAGGACGATAATAGAACTGATGTCATAGGTTTTTGTTGTTTGTTTGTTTTATTTTTGTTTCGTTTTTCTTTCTGAGACTCAATGAGTTCTTGTTTGTGACTCTTGAACCTGACCTGGAGCTGTATGAGTGGTTGCTAAACACATAGTCACTTTCCAGTTATGAACCGTTGAGAAAGAAGTAGCTTCTAACAGATTGCCCTTCACACTGGCTCACCCCTGGCTCTAAGCTCCAGCCCCATGCCCAGAAGACCTCTGCCTTTTGACTCTCTTCCTCAACCTCTAAATCCCAGCCCAGGCGTCTGTCTGCCCATTGTCCTTTGTCTCAGACCAGTGACTGAGGAGGTTCACCATTCCCATGTCTCCCTCCTCCTGCTACGGCAGCCGCTCCCAGGGCACCCATGTGGCAGGCCTCTCCCCACCGCCTTTAGCTCCCAGCTGCCCTGGAGAGCAAGTGGCAGGTCCACCACCGTGGACCTGACTTCCCTTGCCTTCCAGGGAGTTTCACCTGCCTCTCACTCTGTCTTCCTTCCTCCCAAGACCTGGCCCCCGCTTGTGTTCCCAAACTGAGCCCCGCCTTGACTCCCACTGGCCGTCATGAGGCCATCCTGGAGGCTCAGCCGCCTGCATGCCTTGGCTGCCTCCTGTGTAGCCCACCTCCCAACTCCAGTGCCTTCCCTGGCCCTGCAGGCAGATGCATGGCAGCCTGGTCATTGATGCTCAGTTCAACTCCCTCCCCTAGCCTGTCCCAAGCACCCAACCTGTGCTCCCCCAAATATCTTTCTCTGATGTCCCTTGGCAGTGTTGGGGACAGGAAGGCAGACTGTGGGACTGTAGGTGGCCTGCTAAGGGGCTCTGTGCGGGAAGCCTCTTTCCTATCTAGGGTCAGAGGGAACAGGACCCAGACGGGACCCAGCTGAACGCAGGCTGCGGCTCTGTTTCCACAGCAGGCCTGGTGGGAGGTTGGGACAAAATGGCCATCTGTCTTCCAATGGACTGGTGACTTCCTAGGAACACTCCAGGCCCTCAGCACCAGTTTGGGACCGCTGAGGCATGTAGCCCTGTGAACTGGGTGGCCACCGGGTTCTCAGCCTCTCTAGCATGCAGACAGCCTTTCTTGGACGCCCAGCCTGAAAAGCCAATCTAATAGAGGCCCTTCTTAATACAAATCCCCTCAATCAGTTCCGGGAACCTTGGATGAGATGCATATTTACTGCACTGATGGGTTGAGAGAGTGTTCACTGCATCCTACACTCAGCTTTGATTTCTCTCTCAGGGCTCCCCGAGTGCTGGGCCGGAGGCACACCGACATCATGCTGACTACTGCGTTCATGGACTCCCTGAACTCGTCATTCATCCACAGTCACACAAGAGGGGCCTGCTCTGGGAAAAGCAGGCCGCCTCGGACTTCCGTTCCAGTGGACAAGGGAAAACTGGGTCTCGGAAGATGGTTCCCGGCAGAGAGAAGAGCATGGCAAAGCCAGGAAGCTCCGTGCTCTTGGAGGCTGGCCCTGGGCCAGGCAGGAAGATGGTTTCAGTGGCGGTGACTCACAGTGAGGCTTTTAGGAGGACAGTTGAAGATCTCTGGAGCTGAGGGAGGGTTGAGTGTCAAGAGGCAGAGGGAGACACGTTGGACAGTTCTGTGGAACCCTGATTCCCGCCCGGGGCCAAGAGTGGTGGGAAGCCTGACTGTGCTCCTGCAGCGTGCTCCTCACGCTCCTCCCTCCCGTGGGAACGAGTCCCGGCCTCCACCTGTCATCAGGCCCTCCCCTGTTATCTAAGCCCAGCCTCCGGCCAAATTCTTGCTTGTCCTTTGTGGGGATGGACCACCGTGGGGCTCCTTCTCTTTTTGTCCATTTTCCCTTGGCTCTCTCTGCCCTTCCTTCCTTCCTTCCTTCCTTCATGGTCTCCTTTGTCTTCTTTCTCCCAGGACTCTGGCTTTACCTCGTCCCTGAACAAAGTCTTCTGATGTCCCTTGGCAGTGCTGGGGACAGGAAGGCAGACTGTGGGACTGTAGGTGGCCTGCTAAGGGGCTCTGTGCGGGAAGCCTCTTTCCTATCTAGGGTCAGAGGGGACAGGACCCAGACGGGACCCAGCTGAACGCAGGCTGCGGCTCTGTTTCACAGCAGGCCTGGTGGGAGGCTGGGACAAAGCGGTGGGCCCTGGAGCCCAGAGCAGTCCTGCTTTGCCAAAGGAAAGGCAGTAATGGCTTCTTTAAGGAGTAGGACCGTGGGCAGGGATGCTGGCTGCTCAGGCATGGGCCCTGAATTCAGATCTAGTTCTCGGGGGTTGAGGGCAGGGGAAGAGAATACCGGGGAGACAGGAGGATCTCTGGGACTTGCTGACTGTCCAGCCTTGTTGAAGAGCGTGAGTCCCAGGTTTATTGAGAGACCATCTCAAGAGAAGAAGGTGGAGAGTGATAGAGGTCACCTGGCCTCTGCGTGGGCACACCCACCCCTGTACACACACACCCACGTATGTGTGCACACACACACATGCATAGGGACAGCCTGTCACCCAGAGAAGACTGGAGAACATGTAGCAAGGATCCCTGATAATGGTGCTATCTCCAAACCCTGGTGGGGCTGGAAACACTGGTCACTGACAGATACAGGAATCAGGAGGAGGTGGCTAGCCTCTTCCCAGGTGTCCTGGGCTGGCCCTGGTAGGCCTGGCCTCCCTAGATGTGTCTGAAGGACGCAGGAGGGAGCTGAGTGTGTCATGGACGTCAAACTCCTCAAATGTCGGGGACAGCCAGAGTCCTGGGAGATGTGAAAGGTCAAGAAGATGGGAGAGGGTGCTTTCTTCAAACAAGAGGTGCTTCATTATAAGACAAGCTGGAGTTTGGAGGGCTCCTGTGAGTGAGCATCCCCAGTGATGTCCCAGACAGGCTGGGTGGGCTTAGTACCAAGTGAGGGGTTCTCATACCCAGGATGGGAGACATCTATATGGCCGTGCCGAGCATGGTCTGGAAGCCTTGGTTGTGGTCTCTCAAAGATGAAAGGCCCTTCCTGTCTCTCAAAGTGGCAGGTGGTGGGTAATGATGGGATGGGCATGCAGGGAGAAGGCTGTGACAGAAAGGTCTTAGGAAACTCCAGCAGCAGGCGCAGTGAGGGTGAATGATAGTATGGGGGTCCTGTGAGGGAGAAAACATCCCTGCCGACCTCTGGGGCCCGAGGCTGCCACAGCTGCTGCGGCTCTGAGGGGCCTCCTCTCTCTGCCTCGGTAGTTCTGTCTGTCCCCCTCCCAGCTCTGCGTCCTCCTTTCCTTGTTTTTCCTGTTTCTCTAACTCTGACTCTCCTGGTCTCTTTTCTCTTTAAGAAAAAATGTCTACTTTATTTATTATTATCCTGTGGAGGGGGGGAGAAGGAAGAGGAGGAAGAAGCATGTGCTTGTCATAACACTTGTGTGGATGCAAGAGACAAATTTTCTGAAGTTGGTTTCCATGGTGGGTTTGAGACATTAAACCCAGGTCATCAGACTTAGCCAGCAAGTATTTTCATTTTCAGAACCATCTCATAGGCCCATTTTAATATTTTTGTGTGTCTTTTTTTTTTCTGCTCTCACATGATGACTTTTGAACTGTCTGGTTCATAGAAAACTGCCTCTCCATCAACTATTAGGCCCAGGATGACACTTGCCTGTGTGTGTGTGTGTGTGTGTGTGTGTGTGTGTGTGTGTGTGTGTGTGTTGTGGGCCCAAGTGAGGGTGTATGTGCATGCAGGAGGCACATGGGAGGGCATGTGTGTATGAGTATATGCAATGGCATTGGAGATGATGTGTGTACGCAGCAGAATCAAGAGAGCTATTTGTGTGTCTAGAGCAGGCAAAAGTGAGGGTGTGTGTATGCAGTAGGCACAGGTGAGGGCAGGTACAGGAGAGGGGATGGGTGTGTGTGTGTGTATGTGTGTGACAGGTACAGGAGAGGGGATGTGTGTGTGTGTGTGTGTGTGTGTGTGTGTATGTGTGTGACAGGTACAGGAGAGGGTGTGTGTGTGTGTGTGTGTGTGTGTGTGTGACAGGTACAGGAGAGGGGATGTGTGTGTGTGTGTGTGTGTGTGTATGTGTGTGACAGGTACAGGAGATGGGATGTGTGTGTGTGTGTGTGTGTGTATGTGTGTGACAGGTACAGGAGATGGGATGTGTGTGTGTGTGTGTGTGTGTGTGTGTATGTGTGTGACAGGTACAGGAGAGGGGATGTGTGTGTGTGTGTGTGTGTGTATGTGTGTGACAGGTACAGGAGATGGGATGTGTGTGTGTGTGTGTGTGTGTGTGTGTATGTGTGTGACAGGTACAGGAGAGGGGATGTGTGTGTGTGTGTGTGTGTGTGTGTGTGTGTATGTGTGTGACAGGTACAGGAGAGGGGATGTGTGTGTGTGTGTGTGTGTGTGTGTGTATGTGTGTGACAGGTACAGGAGAGGGGATGTGTGTGTGTGTGTGTGTGTGTATGTGTGTGACAGGTACAGGAGAGGGGATGTGTGTGTGTGTGTGTGTGTGTGTGTATGTGTGTGACAGGTACAGGAGAGGGGATGTGTGTGTGTGTGTGTGTGTGTGTGTGTATGTGTGTGACAGGTACAGGAGAGGGGATGTGTGTGTGTGTATGGCAGGTATGGGTGTAGTCATGTGTGTATACAGCAGAAACAAGTGAGGTCATTTGCTTATGCAGGAGGCTGGGGTGAGGGCATTTGTGTGCACAGTAGGTGAGTGTGTGTGTGTGTGTGTGTGTGTGTGTGTGTGCGCAGTAGGTGCTGGGGAGCTGTAGTGGAGTTGCTGAAGGTAGAGGCGAGGACAGGAACAGGGCCTCCTGCGGGGCACACGGGGTCAAGTCAGGTTTTCCAGCAGAACCAGACCCACACTGCTCCCACACCCTCACTTATTCTAGGAAAATGGCAGAGCTGGTCCCACCGTGGCTGGTGAACACAAAGTGCATTGTTTCCCTCCCCGGGTCCCTGCCCGTCTCCATCAGTGCTGCCAGTTCCTGGTGGCAGATGGCAGCTTTGTCACCGAGGCCAGGCTGCTCACCTGGCAGGCAGGGTGTGTGTGTGTGTGTGTGTGTGTGTGTGTGTGTGTGTGTCTGTGTGTGTGCTCATGCATGGTCTTCCCTGGTTTCCCTGCTGACTCCAGGTAGGGGGCAGGGGCAGGACCAGGAGCACAAGGACCTGCCTTTTGGACCTCTCTAAACTTTTTTTGCTGGTGCTGGGAGCTGGCCCAAGCTCAAGCTGGTGAGCCAGGAGTCCCCACCCCACCCCAGCTCCATTCCCGTGGGTCTTTGCAGATGCCAGGACTCCTGTATGGGAAGCTTGCTTTCTTCTCCTCTAGCTTCTCAGCCCTTCATTCCTGCAACTGTTCCTGGGATCCCTTCCTGGACCGTTCCCTGCTGACTCAGCTTCTTCTCACCTTGCCCTTATGAGGTCACTGGTCTCACAGCAGACACACAGTGTGACTGAGGTCTAAGTTTAGAGGCTGAGTGTTATTCAGGAAGCAGCCTGGGGCCAAGAAAAGGCATGGGCATTGACCACTGGCCAGCATCTCCCGGTACTTCCTGTGGACCATTCTGTTATTCATGGGCAGTCCTCGAGGTGCCAGTTAATCAACCTCATTTGACAGATGAGAAAACCGAGACTCTGAGGGACAGCCAGCCAGCCACACAGCAAAACTCTAAAGCCCCACATGATGGCCAAGGCTGAGGGCTGAGGGCACTAGGTCTCTCAAGGGAGCAGGTATGTCGGGGTAGGGAACTTGGGCTGGAGGCAGGTTGGAGGAAAAGACCGTAGGGTTTTTCCGGTACTTTCTTTGTGCAGACCACCAGCACCAACAAGAGAGGGTCTGTCTTTACCCCGTGAGAACAAACTCTAGTCTCCAAGCCCTGCTCACTGCGCCTCGCCTCCTCCCAGCTGCCCCCAGCTTCCCAAGGAGGCTTGACTTTGAGACGCTTACCCATGCCTTGCTCTACTGGCCCCTTCCTGCTCCCTTGTGCCTGGCCTTGGACACCTACGGTAAGACACACCAGGGATTTATTTTCCATTAGGACTGTCTCAGGCTGGGGGGAGAGCTTGGATTCAGCCTTTTCCTCCCTGGAGACCATTCCATAGCTCCCGTTCCTGCCCCTCCCTCCTCCCCCAACGTCTCCATTGCTCCTCTTTTCCATCCCTGTGTCCTCCTTGCTGGTCCCTATGGTGTGCAAACATATTGTGTCCCTGCTAGGCACAGGGCCTGGCCACTGGAACTGGGTCCGATCTGCTTCCAACCAGACAAGCATGTGTGTACATATATTCCGTTTTAGAAACGTTGATTTCAGGTTTCCGTGCACGTGGCTGTGCTGACTCTGGGGTGGGGATCACAGTCTGTGGCCTGTCTCTCTGTCCTTCCCCATGCTGTGTGGACGTCAGTCTCCTTGTCCTGCTGTCCCTGCTCTGTTTCCTTCTCCCGTGGAGTTCGTCCCTCCGTCCCTTCCTCTGCCTATCCCGGGCACTCCTTGCTCGGCTGTGCAGGGCACCCTGCTGGAAGGCCGGCTCTCCCGGCTTTTCTCCTCTACACCATCTCCTTCAGTGTTAATAGTTGATCTTTCCCTAGGGGGCCCATGCAGTCCAGCCCAACAGCAGAGCTGGGCTTTCATGACCCTGAGACATAGACATGGGGAGGGGGTCCCTGTCCTCCTGAGGGAAGCAGCAGTGTTAGAGGTGAGGGAGAAATGAGAAACCCAAGGAGGAGCCTGGCAGAGACCCCTCCCTCAAGGTGGAGGGGAAGGGTCTTGGTGGAGGCCCACTGTGTGGCACCACCTAATCCCCACTTGGCTGGTGTTTCCTCTTTGGGGGTCTGTGACGACCCTACTGATATACTATAATTATTGAACCAGTTTTCTATGAATGAGCCTCTGGCCATTTCTCCACCTTGTGATAGCGTGGACGATGATAACAACACTGTACAGAACACCTCTGAGGGTCTCCTTCAGTTCCCAGACTCTGTCTCCGTATCCACACATAATCTCCATTCCTCTGGCTTCCCTCCGCCCCTCCCATGGCTTGTTCTCTGGGTCATGATCGAAATGTAAGCAGGAGGTTTGGAAAACACATCTCCTTTCTCCTCAGACCATGTATCCCTCGTGCTGACAACGACTCATTGGGTTTCCCAAGTGCCCAGTAACGTCAGGGCCCTTTGGCTGCGAGTAATAGAAACTCAAATGGCTTAGACGATACAGGAAGTTATTATTGCGTAAGAAAAGAAACCCTGAGGTGTGGTGGCTGTGTGTGTCGGGGGCAGCTGACCAGATGTTACTTCACCATTTTCTCTTTCTTTTTCCTTAGGAAGTTCTTTTTCCTTAAAGAACTTTATCCACTTGAACACTCACTTAGCTTGCACAAGGCGCCACAGAGGGAAAAAAGTAAATATTCAAATTAACTGGATGAAAGATTTACTCTGGACATCAGACAAGGTGTTTACAAGAGATCTACCTTTGAATTCCATGATCCAGATTCCTGGATATCAAAACACAGTTACATCTATGAATCTGAGGCCAGCCTGGCCTACATACTGAGTTCTAGGCCAGCCAGGGCTACATCGTAAGATCCTGTCTCAACAACAAACACCTAGGCTGGAGAGATGGCTCAGCAGTTAAGAGCACTGGCTGCTCTTCCAGAAGACTGGAGTTCGATTCCCAGCACCCACATCAGCCACCTCCAGGGGCTCCAGCGCCGTCCTCTGGCCTCCATAAGCACTCCCACACATATGTCAACACACACATAAAATAAATAAAAGTCTTAACAAATGAGAAGACGTTACAGTACGTCCCCAGTGGTGTCTTAACAAGTGGTGATGGCAGGGCAGGCTAGCGGTTACACTGGTTTTGGAGTCTACTTGTATTTAATGGAGTAGATGAGAGTCAACCAACTTCCCTTTGAGAAACAGTAGTAGAGGCTCCTTAAGGCATAATTGCTTTTATCACTTTCCAATATCTTCAAACGGATCTCTCTCTCTCATTGAAAGAAATTTCTTTAAAAATGCGCCTGAGTCTTTGTTTGCCGGCATGTATGTATGTGCACTATATGTGTGCAGTGCCTTTGGAGGCCAGAAGAGGGCGTCCGATCCTCCTGAAAATGGAGTTATAGATGATTGTGAGTTGCCATTTGGGTGGTGGGAACTGAACCCAGGTCCTCTGCAAGAGCAATATATTCTCTTAACTTGCCGAGCCATTTTTTTTTCTAGCCCCTACCCACTCTCTCATTTTATCTGGTTTTGAATATTGCTGAAGACAGTCCCATGCGGTCAGATATTTGCTGATCAACAAAAATTGTCTCATCAACACCTTTCAAATTTCACATGTGGGCTCTAGAATTGATGGAATCAAATTTACACTTAGATTCATAGCTATGAACAGCTAGGGAAATGTCAGGGTATTTTTTTCCAGCCTGCTGTTCCGTTGACTGTAGGCTGATAGCCTTTGTATTCTGCGGGTCCAGTCCATTATGGCGGAAAGTCACAGCAGTAGGGGGCGGGGCACCCGTCACATGGCATCGTCTCATCGCCAGTCAAGAAGGGAAGGAGTGCTCTGGTGAATTGCGTTCAAGCGTTCAGTCTGGTCTCTTTCTCCGCTGCCGTCTTCAAGGTGTAGGTTTATTCCCTGGTGTTCTACTTGGCCCCAAAGTTGTACAAAGTTGCGGAAGCTCCTGAGATCAGACCCCAAGGTGATGTGCCTAGAGGCTTCAGAAAGGCCATTTCTTTGTCTAGGTCTATTTTTAAGATGAAGAACACTTTTGCCTCAAGTGTTCCCAGAACCTGCTCCTAGAGTTCAGCCACATGCTCATTCCTGTAGCTAGCTCCCAGCCAGGGAGGTGAGTCACAGGCTATGTGGATTTCAGAGGAGGGAAGGGCTGTGAGGAGAGGCCAAGTGCAGGGCCTGACCGAGAAGGCCTCCCCCAGGGGGAAGACTCCTCTTTCTTAGCCGACTGACCCGCACCCCTCCAGAGCTGGCCCACGGCCCTGCAATGAGAAGGAACCCAGCCTGGAGGCTCAGGCCTGTAATCCCAGCTACTCAGGAGCCAGGAGGTCACATGTTCCAGGCCAGACTGGGCAAATTTAGTGAGACCCCCATCACAAAATAACAAGATACAAAACGATAAGACATGGTAGGAAAAGAGAGCCAACGTCTCAACAATTTTGAAGAAAAGACTGTTGAACTAAGAGGAGGAATTACAAGAAATATTAAATAATGAGTCTTTCCTGTCATATTCTAAGAATTGTGATTATGACAAGGAATCAAAATCTTTCTGTCTCCCTCTCACTTGTAAAACCTTATGCAAACGTTTTAAGCCCCCACTGAGTAAAACCTCTATTTACACAAAAGCCTGCATTCTGGCCTAAAGCTGGGGCCCCTTTCCCCTTGGTTCTTACTCTTTCAAGTCAATCACAAAGATGTGAGGTAGGACCCAGGCATGGGGGGTGGGGGGGGGGGGGGGGGGGAAACTCACAGTCACCATTTGAGTTAGAATAAAAGTCTAGTGTGCTTCCTGCTTCTGAGCTCGCCTTCTGGATTTACAGTAAGATTTTACCTTGTGGATACATTGGAAAAAATACGAAACGGGCTGAGAGTACAGCTCAATGGGACAGGCATGTTCCGTGTTCATGAGGCCCTGGGTTCATGACTCCCCCCCACCCCCCAGTAAAACCCCACAATGACCCTCGCTGAGCATCTTGGGATGCAGGACTGGAGTGCAGGGAAGGAGCTGGAGTTGGTGCTGGATCCAGGCCCTGCAGCCTTTTTCCACTGAGGGAAGGGTCAGGGTCACTGAGGCACTTGGATACAGGGAACTGGTCGAGGCAACCTTTGAATTGGCATTCCTTACAGCTGTGGTTACAGACTCAAGGACAGGAGGGACAAGGACCCTGACATTTTTCTTGACCCTTAGGTGGGTCTTGCCCCTGAGACGGCGGGGGGGGGGGGGGGAGGTGACAGGAAAGAGGGCCGTGAGTCAAGAGCGTACCTGGGGGAAAAGGAAAACACAGGAAGTGAGTCAAAGCCTGTAGAGGAGCCAGGTGACCAGCAGGCTCCAGGACAGACCCTGGGAGAGCAGGCTGAGGGCGAGAAGCCCCTCTCTGAGGCTGCATACAATTCCAGCTATTTCTGACAGCCAGTTTCCCACAAACTCGTCCCTCCTCACCACAGCAGCCGCTGCCCACTCACCCACAGCCTAGTTGCCAGCTGTCAGAATTCCTGGCTCCCATCCACCCCCTGCATCCGGGAGGCTCTCTCACCTATGACCCCAGAGGATGCTTGGGACCTTTCCAGACAGGCATCTCTGCCCTCACATCCTGAAGGACATGTGTGGGGTGAAGGAGGTGGCTAGAGGGGAAGAGGGGGGGCATGAAGGTGGTGGGCATGTATGCTGTGGTGCCACCAGGGGCAGGAGGAGGGACCCTTGGTCTCACTGGAGTTCAGGTCGTTAGCCTTGGCGGCAAGCATCTTTTAACCGCTGAGACATCTTGCTGGTCTCTTTCGTCTCACCACCCCCCCCCCTCTTTTTTTTTTTTTGTCTTGGAGACAGAGTCTCACTATGTAGCCTTGGCTGGCCTGGAACGCATAGGGATCTGTCTACCTCTGTTGGGATTAGAGGCACAGGCCACTCTCGGCCTCTTTTTTTTTCTTTTTTCCCACAGAGTCTTGTCATATGCACCAGGCTGGCTTTGAACTTTGTAGCCTAGGCTGACCTTGAACTCCTGATCAATCCTCTTGACCTAGCATCTCAACCTTGGAACCACTATGTCCAACTCTTCTGTTTTGTTTTGAGGCAGTGTTTTGCTGTGTAGTCCAGAGCCGCAGCCTCAGGATTACAGGTGTGTGTGCTCCTGTCCTTTCTCTCCAGGTGTGAGAAGCATTTCTGTACATGTGTCTTTGGGTATTTGGTGTCACAGTAAAGAAAAACACAAACAAAGGCCTAAAAATTAGAACACTAGATGGAAGAGTGTGGACAGGAGCACTCTTCAGAATGTGCTGAAGTTCTTTGTGGTGGCATTATGGGAGACCGTAGCCACATCCTCCACACCGCTGGGTGTCACAAACTTTCCTAATCTTTGCTGAGCTGACAAGTAAAAACTTAAACTTGGCTTTCAATTGCATTTCAAATCATTAGTGAGACGGAGCACTATGTATTAATCTTTTTTAAGATTTATTTATTTTATTTTATCTATGTGAGTGTTTTGCCTGTGTGTGTGTGTATGTGTACCATGAGTGTGCCTGGTGCCCAGGAGGTCAGAAGAGGGCAGATCCCCCGGAACTGGAGTTAAGGATGGTTGTAAACCACCATGTGGTGCAGAGAACTGAACCCAAGTCCTCTGTAAGAGCAACAATGCCCTCAAGTGCAGAGCTATCTCTCCAGCCCCTGGAAATATTTTTATTAGCCAGTTGTGGGGGGGAGGGGCAGGGGGGAGAGGCCTGCTTATGCTCTTTGCTTTATTTTTCTATTGGATCTCTGATCTTTTCCTTCTTGTTTGAAAAGCATCTTCATTTACTTATTTTTTATTTTTGCCAGGTATCATGGTGTACATCTAGAATCCCAGCACTCAGGAGGCTGAGGCAAGAGGTTGTTAGTTCAAGGCCAGCCTGGGCTACATAGTGAGACCCTGTCTAAAACAAACCAAACCAGGGGGTGGGTTAATAGCTGGGGGGGGGGACAAACTGTTTACCATACAAGCAGGAGGACTTGAGTTTGGTCCCCAGAAACCATATAAAAAGCTGTCGTAATCCTAGCACTGGAGAGGTGGGAACAGGCAGACCCTTTGACATTCCAACCCTGGCTAGACTACCAGAATCAGCAGCAAACTCCACATCCCAATAAGGACCCTGTCTCCAAAAACAGCACCCAAGGGAACAACACATGCATGCACGCACACTCACAAATACATGCATGTACTCTCATATACATACATGCACACTCACAGATACATGCATGTACACTCACACATATGCATGCACCCACATCCTCGTAACCTGTACACACACACACACACACACACACACACACACACACACAGAGCACATTCACATACTCAATCCAACCAAAATCAATGTTTTAAACTAGCGGAAATCAGTACATTATCATGCATCTTGCAAATGTTTTCCTCTGATCTCTAATTTTATCTTTTAATTTTTATTTGTAACGTTTTCCCTTTTAATTTCTTTGTGGATACATTTATTAATCACTTCTGTTATGACTTCTGTTTTGTTCTGTGACTAAGAAAGTTGACACCCCAGGATCATAAAATCATTTACACATATTTTCTTTAAAAAAAAAAGTGTGTGTGTGTGTGTGTGTGTGTGTGTGTGTGTGTGTGTATGTGTGTGCCTGTCTGTATGTGCACTGTGTTCATGCAGTGCCTTTGGAGGCCAGAAGAGGGTGTTGAATTCTCTAGAACTGGAGTCATGGGCCCTTGTGAACCACGTGGGTGCTGGAAACTGAACCCAGGTCCTCTGCAAGAGCAGCTGGTGTGTTTTTAACCACTGAGCCAGATCCACAGCCCTGACACACATTTTTTTCTTTCTGGTACTTTTATAGCTTTATTTTCCCAATGTTTTCATTTATTCTTTGATCTTGTTGGAACTTATTTCCATGTTAGGAGTGAGGTAAGGAATCCAGACTTATTTATTTATGATCTAACTATCTGGTGAAATGACTCAGTTTATTGAATTCTTCTGTTTATTTGGGTCTCTAAATTTTTTTTTTTTTATTTTTCACAGCTGATCTCTGTGTAGACTCTGGTCTCAGGCCATTTTAATTACTGTTACTGTGTAATATTGTGCAGAATGTCTCACAGAGCTCTTTCTTGGTTAGGGTATTTTGTTTCCTTCAGGAATTTTCTGTCTCTTCTTTTATATCTTTTTCACAGCAGCTGACCCTTAGAACGGTGGATGGTTGAACTGAGCGCCCACTTACAGTGATCATGCCATAGTCACACCATCATTCTCTCTCCGTGGACAAGGTCTCCCTCCATCTATTCAGGCCTGTGGTTGTGCCCCTGCTTGGGTTTTATAGCTCTTTCCACTTGTGCCTGCACATTTTAAAATGTGTTTTATGTGATGTTTTTGTTCTTTTCATAAGTGGGGCTCCCTCCCCCCATATCATTTTGTTAGTGACCTTTTGTGTTTAGGACAATTTGTTTTTAGATACTTTGCTAAGTTCTGTGATGAAGAATAACCATTTCGTAGTACAAGCCTGTAATCACTGCTGTTGGGCAGGCTGAGGCAGGAGGATCTTGAGTTCAAGACCAGCCTGGGCAATTAGTGAGATCTTGTCTCAAAGTGAAACCCAGCTATTGGCTGATGATGAATGTTGAGAAGCATCCTCTCCCCTGGGGACATGGCTGCTGGTGGTTTGCTCATACCCAGTGGATGGCCACACCCAGTGTGCATATGGGCACCACAAACAGGACTCAAAGAGTTATTAATAACAAGAGAAAAGAGAACATGAAGTTGAGGAGAAATGGGGTGGAAGTGCTAGATGAGTCAGAGGAAGGTAGTGGGTGGACACGATCAATATAGGTTGTATAAATGTATGAAACTTATAAAGAGTAAAATATAGTATTTACAAAAGAAAATTGTATTAAAGGAAATCAGAAAAATAAAAGCAATGAATGTTAAAGGAAATCAAAATATAAAGGGAGGAAAAGGCTGCAAGATGTCTTTTAAGAAAAAGAATTATTTTTATTTTCTGCCTATGACTGTTTTGTCTCCATGTATGTCTGTGCATCGCGCGCTTGCCTGGTGCTGGTGGAGGCCACAAGAGGGCGCTAGATCCCCTGGAACCGGAGTTACCGATGCACGAGAGCCGCCATGTGGGCGCTGCGGATCCCACTCCTGTCCACCGGAAGACCAGACAGAGCTCTTAACCACTGAGCCATGTCTTCAGCCCTGGCTGAGTCTTCTGAAATATTCAAGTACAGAGTAAGATTATCCAGTGGTAATAATTCTTTCTTCCAAAATGTGTGTATCTCTTATTCAACCATTTCAACTAGTTGCATTGTCAAATCGTTCCAGAATCATGTTAAATACTAGTGGTGATCGTTTGCAGCGATAGTGACATTTCTTGAATAGGACTGCTCCTGAATGTGTCCATTCAATGTGTTGAACAGAAATGATGTCTTTAGTTTACATATTAACAGGTGGGTTAGCCATGCATGGTGGAGCATGCCTTTAATCCCAGCACTTGGGAGGCAGAGGCAGGGGAATCTTTGTGAGTTTGAGGTTAACCTGGTCGACATAATGAGTTCCAGTTTAGCCAGGGCTACAGAGAGAAACCCTGTTTCTAAAAACCAAACCAAACCAAAACAACAATAACAACAACAAAAAGCAGGTGGGTTACGCTTAGCACCCAGCTTCCGGTACTCACACAGTCCTGATCATACTTTCGGTGTTAGTCAGCTCTTCGTCACTGTGACAAAACACCGAGGTAATCAAGTTAAAGGTGTGCTTTGGCCCAGAGTTTCTACGGTTTCAGGCCATGGTCACTTTGGGCCTGTGGCAGCTCAGTGCATGGTGATGAAGTATGAGGCAGAGGGAGCTGTTGTTTACTTCAGGTGGCCACAAAGGGAGGGTCAATGACCTGGCTGCCTCCACCAGGCCCGTCTAAAGTGACATCACTTGTCACTGACACCACAGGCCGAGGAGCAAGGCTTCAACACATTGCATGATGGGGAACAGTTATCCAAACCACAGCACTTCCTTCGAGTAAAACTGCCTGTTTAGTTGACCACAAGTGACACCCAGGCAAGGAAGAGGGTCTGAGGTAGCATGGACAGAACTGAAGGTCAGGATGTAAGCTCTCTTGTCCCCAAGGGAATGAAGAAACACACGATCCTTCCCAAGATGGAGAGGAAAGGGGTAAGCAGGGAGATGAGGGGCCAGGGTGGGGTGGGAGGTGGGGGAAGGATGGGGTTCCAAGGAGCAGGCCCCCGTCATAGAGAGAAAAGTGAGATTCTGAAGAGTCTGTCTTTCATCTCAGGTCTCTCATGAGCCCCAGCGTCTAGGATGAGACACAGTCAGGAGCCTCGGGCCTCTCCCACACTTTGGGGATGGTCGTGGGTGTGGTAGACGTGCCCTGCTGGGTGGGAGCAGGAGAACACGGTGCTCAGAGGCTGAGGCAGGACCGACTGTGCCTGCCTGCTTCAGTTACTTCTCCACAGTGGTGCTTCTCAAGGCCATAGCACTCAGCTGCCTCTTCCTCCAGGCTCCTCAGAGCCATTCTCTGCCCCAAATCAGGTGGCCTCATCCCTACCTTCTCACCATTTCCCAAAGCCTTTGTGGAATCCCCTGGGGAGGGCCCTTTCTTGGGAACCTGACTGGTGTCATCATCAGCCTTGGGGGACCGTTTCTGTGCCCAGGGTGTGTTGGGTGGGGCACAGGTTGGGGGTTTTCCAGTGCAGAGGACTTGCAGAGATGGAGGAGGCAGTGGGCACCCAGGTGAGCGATGGGGTGCGGCCAGGTGGCCAGGAAGGAGAGAAGAGTCTTCAGATGCCTGAGCAGTCTTCTCTCCTCATCACAACGTCAGGAGCACCAGGGAGGCAAAGGCTCCCAGGCCCTTCATGCACCCAGGCTTTCAGGAGGAAGGAAGGGTCCCGATGGCTTTGCTTCTGTGCCTGGTAGAATGCAGCCGCGTTCCTTCTCTTGGATTAGGAACATGCAGATGGGAGCTGGGGAGCTTGCTCCATGGGTAAAGTGCTGGGCTGTGCAAGCAAGAGGACCAAGCAAGGTTCCGACCTTGGGCACACATGTGAAAACCAGGCACCGTGGCATGCAACTGCAATTCCAGCTCCAGAAGGCAGGTGGAGACCAGAGCATCCCGGGGCTCACTTGCCAGCCAGTCTAGTCAAAACATTGAGCTCCAGGCTCAGGGAGAGACCCTGTCTCAAAAAAATAAAGTGAGGAATAATTGAACAAGACATCAGACGCTGAATTCTGGCCTGAATGTGGACGTGCATGGGTGAATACACCCACACGCACATTCATGCACAGCACACACACACACACACACACACACACACACACACACACACACACACACACGGATACAAGTAAACGGCTGTGACTTTAGCAGAGTGGGGAAGAGCATTGTTGTCTGGGTCCAGCAAGAAAGGCCAGAGGGCCTGCTCCAGAGGCAGGAGACTAGATGGCTGCCATGTTTGCCGTCGAAGACTTTGTGAGCCTTTCCTGCTACTTTTTGGTATGTCTCAGGAGGGGAACCTGGACTGAGTCTATTTTCACAGGAACCTGGGAATATAGAGGGAGATCGATCACAGGGGAAGATTCCTGTTATCAACTGCGGCTCAAGGTAGAAGAGTCAAGAAGGCCTTGCTTGAAGGACCCTTTCCAAGGGTCGGGCCTTGGAAACAGAGGCAAGATGGGTCCTGAAGGTTGGCCTTGGACTTGGAACAAAGGCAGGGTGCATGATAGCGTGAGAAGCCTGGGGCATTTGAGCTGCCTCTGCCAGCCAGAACCCAAGAGGGCTTTCCCTGGAACTATCTTGCAAAACCATAGCGGAACCTCTACTGATGTGGCTTCCTGTGGAAAAGTAGGTGCCGTTGGTGAGTCCTGTTAAATGCCCTGGCATGAGTCTTATTCATTTCCAGTCTCCTCAATTTCTGTACCAGGCCCAGGCCTCCGGGGGAAGCTTCTAGTAAACACATCCCAGATGTGCTAAGGGAGATGGAGCCAAGAGAACAAGATGACTACTCTTTGGAGAAACAATGCAATTTCCCCTTTGGACCGACAACGTGGTGTGAGTTACTCAGGGAAAACGATAGCTCCCACCCTAGAGCTGGGAACCCTTGCGCTTGGGGCACCCCCTTCCAAACCTTGCTAAAAGCAGAAGACAGTACTTCAGAAGAAGACAGGAGACATGGCCCAGGGGAAGTCAGAGAGATGTTCTCTGCTTTTGAGGACTCATGAGACTCCCCTAGTTTCAAGATCTGTAGACTGACTCGTGTCTGTGAAGTCCCCTTTTGCCTGGTAACGTAACAGTCACAGTTCCAGGCATTGGGGGGTGTGGACAGGAGGGGGCGTTATCTGGCTCAGCGCAATGTTTATTCTGTCAGCCTCGTCTTTGGCGTGTTATCTTTGTAAAGCCATACTCCGGAACGTGTGCAGCATTGTCTGCTGGCTCAGAATACCCCTGCTCTTTTGCTCATAAGGGGCAGAAGCCAGAGAACTACAGTCCTCAGAACCCCCTGCGTGCCAAAGAGAGACACCGCCACAAGATGTGGCGAGCGGAAGAGAAGCGTGATTGTAGTGCTGCCCACCCTCTGAGGGCAGATGCGAGGGCGTCGGCAGATCGGAGGAGATCGGAGGAGATCGGAGCAGATCGGAGACTTAGGCTCTTTCTCTGCTTTGATCCTGGAGGCTCAGGTGTCTTGTGGTTTCAGCCACTCCTGACTTCCTAAAACCTAACAAGAAATCTGAGCCAGCCCTTCCCAGCTTTGTAAATATCGAATTCCCGGTATTTAATTCACTCTCTGAGTGCCGTGCCTAGAGTGGCCGCCATGTTCCTGACTGGTGTGGGGTCTTGTTGACGATAACCTGCTTGCTTGTGCTTAGGAAGAATGCACAGGCAAACCCGTTCAAGGGCCATTGAATGCTCAGACTTTGTTGGTCACCTGCTAACAAATAATTAAGTTGTTTCCTGGTTTTGATGTTATGTCCACACAGTCAACAACCAACTCCCTCCAACCCCCAGCTTGGCAATGGATCTGTATGCATGGTCAGAAGTATTTACTCAGAACACATTCTTGAAATGCAGTGTTTTAGTTGAGAGACACTCACTCTTTGAAAGCGTTCATGCCTATTTCCAGAGACGTCATCTGTGTTTTCTTCTTTTGGCCTGTAGGACACGATTCTCTACTTTTCCTTCCAACTCTCTGGCTACGCCTTCCCATCTCAGTGGCTTCTTCCTCCCCCTCTTCTCCACACCCTGCCCCCTCCCCCACCCAGCTCCATGCCTAGGGACAGAACCCAGTCTTGTACATCTCAGTCAAGTGCTTTGCATCCGACCCACATCTCTAGCTAACCTGGACTTTTCTCTCTCTTTCTTCAGCACCGTGCAAACAGTCAGTGAATCTGGCTGCTTCTGTCTTCAGAACACATCCATATTTGACGGCTCATGAGGGCCGCCGTCACCACCTGGTCAGACCCACATCCTGTCCCAGCTGGATTCTGACAGTGGCTTGGAACCATTCCTGCATTGCTGAGATTCTCCGCAGTAGCCAGAGCTCTTGCTAAACCATGAACCAGACCATGTCATGCTTTGCTCGGAACCAGCCTCTCATCTCCCTCAGAAAAAAACCCAATACCATCATGGCGGTCCGTGAGACCCCAACTACCACCCCACTTTTCCTGATCTCCTCTCCCCACTCCCTGGTCTCTTGATCCACCCTGTCCCTTAAACTCTCTTGTTTCTCAGATGTTCCAGGTGCGAGCCCGTGATGCACACCTGCACCAGCTGTCTCCTCCGCCTGGACCACTCACCCAGATGCCTGCAAGTTGGGCTCCTTTGCCTTGTCATGTGTCCTTGGGTGGGGACTTCTCTGACTCTCCTGTCAACATGGCAGCGTCTAGCAACCTTTCCTGTCTCATTTCCGGTTCACCCCATGGAACCTATCGCCATCTTCAGAAAAACAGCGTTTCTTTTTCTGTCTTCTCTCATGGAATTGTGAGCTCACTAGGGAAAGCTCTGGTTGCTGATGTGTCCACTGTAAGAACATTGGAGAACAATAGCCACCAGCTACATGTCTGTCGAGTGTAGACGTGAACTTGGGACATCTGCTGAGCCTGCTGTCTCCTCATGTTGTTGCAGAGGCTCCAACATAGATGAATTCTTCCTCCTCCCTCCCTTCCTCTCTCCCTTTCTTTCTTTCTCTCATATTTTAGACAAGGTCTTGCCCTATAGTCCTGACTTGCCTGGAACTTGCTATGTAGGCAGCCTGGCCTTGAACTCACAGAGATCCTCCTGCCTCTGCCTCCCAAGTGCTGGGATTACAAGCGTGTGCTATCATGCCTGGCCTCCAATGTGAACTATTTGTGAAGCACACTGCACAGCATCACTGAACCCCGGGAGACTGGCCAGTGCATATGACAGAAGGCGAAAAGGATCGCTTCATTTTTAACCCTCTTGTGCTCTGTTTCTATTTTTTAATATGTGAAATGAGGGAAATCATAACCGTTCCATAGGGTTGTTGTTGGAATTAGGTGAACTAATTCATGCAAATAGTCGTGGGGCACCTGGCATGTGTTAATCATTAAATAAATGCAGGCTAGTTTATTCTCTCTTTGTAGTAGAGGGATCTAAAGCTCAGAAAATTTAGGATTGTGACCGCGGGTTATGCAGCAAGAGGCAGAGTGAAGGTTGAACTCAGGACTCGTGATTTACACAGCTGGTTCTGTTAGTCAAACTCGTACAATGACCTAAATAAGGTCGTGGGGCTCTTCCCCAAGGCGGGAGAGCGGTGCAGCCTCTTGCTGTCTGTTTTGTCTGAATCCTCCCAACATTCCAACCGAGTCATCAGATGACCTCTGAGCATCTCCAGGCCTGGGACACTCACCGCCTCCCGTGTCTGTGTCTGGAGTGGAGTATATGGAGACTCACACCGTTTGTCACGATATGGGATAGAGATAGAGCTAGTGGAATGTTCTTGGAATTCTGTTACTCACAAAGCTGAGGCAGGAGGATTGTTGAGGGTTTAAGACCAGCCTATGCACACAGAGAGACCTTATGTCAAAAATAAAACCAAATAATCTGGGCATGGTGGTGCACACCTTTAACCCCAGCATTCAGGAGGCAGAGGCAGGCAGATCTCTGTGAGTGTGAGGCCAGCCTGGTCTCTATGATGAATTCTAGGCCAACCTGGGCTATGAAATTAACATTTAGAAATATTGGATGCCTACTAAATGTCTACCCTCTTTACTTTCTTCAGCAATACAGCCCGTCATTCTGTCCGGCTTCCTGTCCAGTGTCTCCAGTGGTCTGGAGCACCCTGTGGCTTCAGATACTACTGACCTCTCTGGCTTGGCTCCCTGACAGGCCCTGCAACCATCCTCATGATGCCTATCCTGTCTGCTAGGCAGCTTTGGCTTATAAGCTTCAATTGGATCTGGGCCTCAGCCTACCCTCCAATGGGACCCTGGTGGAAGGCTGGCTTTGGAGACTGGGGCCGCTTGTCCAGTAGTTCTACAGACCTGTGAGCACAGGGAGGAGGAAGAGGCCTCAAAGCAAGGAGCACGGCTCAGTTACCACTCTGGAAGTTGCTCTTGGTTACTGCCCAGCTGCAAGGCTACCCCTGTCCTGGATCACTGCAAGTTTAACTCCTGAGGGCAAGCCTTGTCTACAGGGCAAGGGAGGGCTAACGGAAGGTGGGGTGTACCGGAGGCTAGGCCTCCCTGGCTCTCTTTAGGGTTGTCCTCAACTAGTGAGAGTGAAGATCGCCACCATGATCCCCACTTTACGGAGGAGCTGCTGGGTGGAGGTGAGATAGCTTGACCCCAGTGCTAGCTGGGCCGGGGACAGGGTAGGGTTTCTCTCAGAAAGCTGGAGCCAGTCTGGGGTGGAGCCCCTTGTCCTGCTGTGTGGGAGCTAATACATCCAAGCTTCGTCTACTGGCTGGGAAACTTTCCACAAAGCAGCCACTCCAGAAACTCGTAAGGATCAAAGCACGTCTAAGAATTCAAAGGAAACACGAGGACTGAGGACCATGTTATCCGTGCCCCGCTTTATCCCCAGTAAATCTTGGGGTGTTAGTATTCCTAGATTGTTCTCTTTTGACCCTGGCCTTCATTTCTTCTTATCTTCCGAGAACCTTCCTCAAGTCCCCCCCAAAACCCAAGCTTCTTTCAATAAAATAATGCGGTAATTTTATTATTGCCCGGTACTCGCTGGCTGTGGACTGCCGGATACAGGTAGGCATCGGGTGGGTGAGGCTCCAGCCAGGGAGACAGATGGTGCCCGGAGGGAGAGATTCAATTACCTGCTTCTTTCCCAAAGCAAATCCGCCTGGTAAGTGGGTTATAACTTGTTATTGAGAGGCCGTCCCTCCGTGCTGCTGGAGATTCGGTTTGTTGATGGCTTATTAAGTTTGCCGGAGGTCAGAGATGGATGAATCAGTCCCAACTCAGAAGTCAAGGAAGGATTCAGGAGGGAGGCAGGAGAAGGCTGGAGCTGTGGGTCAGTCAGGGCCAAGTTAGAGCTTGGGTGAGGGCTTCCTGAGGGAATGGAGGGGCTGGGCCCGGGGGGCCGGGAGGGGGGCCTTGAATGCCGGTCTGGATATGGGGGTACGGTAAGCCCCCGAGCAAGGACAGTGCAGGTGACAGTGGATTTTGAGAGGAGAGTCAGGAGGTGTGGCCACAGAGCAGGGGAGACACATCCGGGTATGATGGTGCACGCCCGCCATTGCGGCACTTTGGAGGCAGAGGCAAGGGGATGGCGAGCTTGAGGACAGCCTGGGCTATGGAACAAGACCCAGTCTCAAAAGCAAAGAAACCAGGTGACACAAAGCCTCCCTACTTGGCAAGGACAGCAGCAGGGCCTGGACCTCCTGGGTGCAGACACTGTGGAGGGGGTGGGGTGGAGGCACACACCATCTGGGGTGCTTGCCCTTGAGGCTGAAGAGGCTGATGAGGTGAGGGGATGAACTATGAGGCTGAGATGAGTCATCCTAGCTCACACGGCAGGGCCTGTGTCTGAGTGTCCCCTTGACACGGGAGGCAGTGGAGCTCAGAGAGGTTGATGGCATGCCCAGGCTGCCCAGCAGTGGTGTGAGGGCCTGAGCAGGCCCCAACAACCCGCCTGCCTGCATGCTTCCCTCGACACATAGGCCAAGCCATTCCAGAAGCTGCCTCCTGTGTTCCCCAGCCCCACTTACCCTAATCCTGGGGATTAGTGAGGAGGGGGAATTGGCAATGCTGCTCAGAACAAGTTGCTCAACACAGAAGCGCTCTCTGAGGCTGTTCTTCCAGGCCTCCTCCTGCCTGTCTCCCTCCGCATCCCACGCCTCCATCTCTCCAGGCCTGGGGAGAGGGCTAATGGGCAGGGTTGCTGGGGGTACCAGGGCCAGGCTGTACTGAGGAAAGGTATGGTTGGAGGGGATAGAGGGGCCCTTGGTGAGTGGGAACATGTCCCTACAGAGAGCCGGAGGAGAACCAAGGACAACTGGGCGCCAGCCGGCCTCTAATCCTCCGGTATACACTCCCTTCCTTAAGGGTTTTTTCCCTCAGAAAAATCTGTTTAATTTTTCCATCTCAGAGACAGTGAATGGAGGATTTGGGGTGGGGTGAGGGTAGGAATTAAGGAAGGCCATATAGCCGGCCATGGGAAAGATGAGGCAAAGGAAAACCCAGCTTTTGACATGTCCTTCTCCGGAAGGAAGCCAGAGGCGCAGGCCCAGCAGCTCCTGGCCAGCCACACGGCCTGCCGGCACTGGCGCTGTCCCGCTGCTTTATTTGGATGTGCGTGTGTTCTCAGAATAGGAGACCCCACTAAGGACAGGAACTGTGTTGGTGAGAGTAATTATCGTGGTGGCGTGGACAGTGACGGAGGTGGTCACAGCGATGGTGGTCACGGTGGGTGTAATGACGGAAACGTTGTGGTGGGACAGGGGTGGTCGTGGTCATGGAAACTCCCGAAACCATGAAAGGGATGGGGGAGGGCCGGAGGCTGGGAGGTGGGCTTCGTACGTGGCCTGCCTGGTTGCCGTCCTCACCCATTGAGTCCCGAGTGGTCAGGAGGGCAGGGCCTATCTCTCGGACGCTCGTTCTCCCACTGGGAAGAGGGCACTGACGAGAGCCGCTGGTGGCGTCCGGCACTCCAGGCCTCACAGAGGCAAGCGCTGACTCCCTCAGTTTCCTCTGTGTCTCAGGATTCTTCAGTCCCTCTGTGGGTTCCAGTCCTTTCCTTCTGCCCACAGACTTCCTCTAGTCACTCCTGCAGACCCTACCCTGAATCATCAGTCATTCCATTCCCTCAGAGTCCCACACAGTCTAAAAAAGAAGCCTCGGCCTCTGGGGGCTGCTTCCTGGCCTACCACTGGCTCCCCCGCCCGTCTCAGGACCTCCGGGTTCCCAGTGCAGCAGAAATGCCTCCTAGGTCGCCAGAGGCCCCACCCCACCTGCCTCATGGTCCTCTTCTTAGAAAGAAGTTGGCTCTAGGGCCAACCAAGATATTAACGTTTTACTTTGATTTGTCGTCTAAGTTTGTAGCTTGTGTGTGTGTGTGTGTGTGGAGGTCAGGGGGTAGCCTGAGGCAGCTGGTTCACTCTTTCTACTGTGTGGGTCCTGGGGATCAAATTCAGGTCACTGAACTTGGTAGTAGGCTCATTCACCTGCTGAGACGTCTCACGGGCCCCAACCAAGGTTTTGCCAAAGTCTTTTGCCAGGGGCTTGAGGACTGAGTGCCAGAAACTCTGCCCTGTGACACCACACACTATCTCTGCCTCTGAAGCTCTGGTGCTGCTCTGGTGACCGCCCCCCCCAACACTCTTCATCCCCCCTGCCCCCCTTTACCGTGTCTCTTGGTTCCAATTTGAGCCAACACAGCGGCCAGCAGGCCAACTTCTCTGGTCCATCAATTCACGGCCTGAGCCCCGCCTCTGGCTTCAGACTCCCCCTGGACTCCATGCAGCCTTACCTGGAGGTGGCTGTGCCTCCCACATACACTTGCCCTCTTTCCTACCCAGAACACTGGCCGAGTTCTTCCTCCTTCCCACCCCCAGTTCTGCCAAACTTCCTGGGTCATGGTTCTCCCGCAATGAACACAGAATCTAATTTTATTTTAAAAACACAAAGCCTGCTCATCCTTTAACTATTCTTATTTAAAATTATTATCTTGATGGATCCTGTTTGGTATTAAAATTATATAAATCTTGTTTTTTTTTTTTAAATCAGAAAAATAAACTCTGCCGTGATGACCCATAGCACATGAATCTGTGTTGTATAAACTGTTAGCTTTTTGGGGTGGTGGTGGGTAACACAAGGGTCTGACTAAGTAGGCCTGCCTAACCCGGACATTTCTGTAATCCTCCTGCCTCTGACCTCCAAGTACTGGGTCTATAGGTGTGTGTCACCACTTCCACCTAAGCCGTAGGCTTTAAAACATCTTTTAACGAAGTTTTTATTTATTTATTTACTTACTTACTTCTCTCTCTCTCTCTCTCTCTCTCTCTCTCTCTCTATCTATCTATCTATCTATCTCCCTATCTCTCTATTTATTTCTCCATGCCAGGGATGCCCCAGGACCTTGCACACACTAGGTAAACTCTGTACTACTGAGCTACAGTCTTACCCCTAAAACAGCCTCTTATAAAGTAAAACACCATTGCTGTAGCTGGAGAGACGGCTCAGTAGTTAGAGCACTGGCTGCTCCTCCAGAGGACCTGGGTTCAGGTCCCAGCACCCAGATGGCAGTGGCTCACAGCTACTCGTCCCTCCAGCCCCAGGGAATCCAATACTACCCCCTCAAACCCCCGTGGCTGGATTAAGGTGACACATTCTGCTGATGCCCTTGGGTCTCTGTAAATTCTCTCTGGAAAAAGATCTCTCCTGAGCTCAGTAAGTACTTGCTGTCTCAAATGGACACACACACACACACTTGGCAATAATAAAAGTAAACCTTAAAAGGCCTTTTCATTATGCAAAGTATTATGCATCCCAAACACTCCCAACCCATCAGCTTTCTGTCACCCTTGTTTTGCTTGTTTCTAGGTATTCTCTTCTGTCCTCAACCTCAACTCGACATATTCTATGTATCACATCATTTTATTAATAAATACTTAACACATGTTTATTTTCAAAAGTTATTTGTTAAAAGAATTACAATGCATTTAAACACATTAAAAACAATACATTTCTTTCTTTTTTAATTACAAGATGATAATCTCAGAAAGTAGCCCAGGCTTGCCTGAGATTCACCATGAAGTCCAGGCTGACCTTGAGTTCATGACCCTCCTCTGTCTTTGCCTCCATGGGGCAAGGTTTTCAGGTGTGTCTTACTCTGCCCAACAAAATTAATAAGTTCTTCACAAAATTTAAGCTTTTACGTATAGGAATGGTCTGCATGCATGCATGTATGTGTTCCATATATGTGTCTGGTGCCCAAAGAGGTCAGATGAGGCCACTGAATCCGCTGGAACTGGAGTTACAGACTCTTGTGGGTCACCGTGTGGGTGCTGGGAACCAAACCTGGGCCCTCTACAGGAGCAGCCGGTGCTCTTAACCACCGAGCATCTCTCCTGCCCCTAACCCATTCAACATTTTAACATACAAAATGACGACTTTCATCACAGCAGTTTTAGACATATATTACTGTTCTTGGCTCAAATTCATCTCCCTGTGTGAAATGATTTTAGCAAAGAAGTTGTAACTGCGATGTCAATAATAACAACAAACAAACCACAGAGAAATATGAATATACACAAAACAGAAAAACCCCAACATGATGGGATCTGACACAGAGGTAAACCAGAAGAAAAACATACATCAGGGGCTCTGGGCATCAGAGTTATCAGATACACATTTAATTAAAAGAAAAAACTGTTTCAGGAAGACAGAAATAAAAGACATGACTGAGAATTTTGGCAGAGAATTGAAACTTTTTTTAAAGTGAAAAATCTTAGAGCTAAAAATAATAGATGAAAACAACAATTTAAAGGATAGATTTAAGAGCATATTAGACGTGGCTGGAGAAAGAAGTAACCAATCAGAAGCTAGATCAGAAAAAATATCAGCATGAAGCATGGAGATACTTTTTAAAAAGGTGAGGGATATAGAGGAGCGTCTGAGACATGGAGGAGGCAACGAGCAGTTTCAGAGAGGAGGTTAAGGGTCATGTATGAAGGGCGTTCCCTGAAACACATGAAAGAGATGGATCCACAGCGCAGTAAGAACCTAGAGCAAGGTGGGTGAGAAGGACCCCACATCCAGTCTGTCAAGGAAGGCAGGCGAGTGCAGCCAGAAGTGAAAATCCAGAGACAAGGAGGCCTGAAACACAAGCAGAGAGGGGCCGGAGAGATGGCTCAGTGGTTAGCAGTCCTTGTTCTCTTGCAGAGGACCCAGGTTCAAGTTCCAGCACCCACATGGTGGCTCAAAATCATCTACAACTACAGTTCCAGGGGATCTGATGCCCTCTTCTGACCCCCACGGGTACCAGGCGTGCATGTGGCACACATACAAGCATGCAGATGAAACACTCACATACATAAATGAGAGAAACATACAGATTACCTTGAAAGGAGAGATGGTCAGTTGATCTCTTCATGGAAGGATGGAATCTGGAGGAGGCAGAGGGGTGTGTGAGGATTCTTCCTACTGACTATTTGCCTTCCATCAGATGCCAGCTGGGTGTCATGCAGTTTTGTTGGGAGCTGTGTGGTCTAGTTTTGGATCAGCATACGAACGCTTACCCAATAGGTATCTGCGAGGCAAGGCCCGTGGAGATGGTCTCTCACTCAGCAAGAACCAGTGGACCCCGGGACAGTGCAGGATGCTGCTGGGACCACGCGGTCTGTGAGCTCTTCTCTTTCAGAATGTTGATGAGTCTCTTGGCAGCTGATAGTCTCACTTTCTCGGTCACACATGAGACAGATGTGATCATTCCCCGAAACCCCATTTTTTTTCTACAATATTTTCCCCTAAAATTCTTTGGGAACTGATGCTTCTCAGGTTTCTTATAGAGAGGCTTAGGGGTGCGGGACCCTTTTGTACAACAAGGGAACAGTCAGAGAACTACAAGCTGCCGTATCTATGTAGTTTATGGCAAATCACCTCTATTTCTGCAAATATGCTTTAAGTTTTGAATGATATTGTTGGTCTTGAGAATATGCGCCCGTGTTTATCACCTTCTAGCTTTGTAAGGACAGGATGCGCCTGGCTCCATGTTTAGCCAAGCTAACAAAATGCTGAGTGTTGTTTTGTTTTAAAAGTTGTTTTGACGTAAAAGTTAGGAAAAAAAAAAATTCTTTTTTTTTCTGTAGGTTAATGCTGGAAGGTGGGAAAACATGCTTGTTTTTGAAGTATAAATAAAGACGGCTCGAGCTATTTGGGCTGGCCACTTGTGTGGAACTCATCTGGTGGTCAGTCAGTTCTTCCACTGACGCCCCTTCCCTGTCTCAGGACCTGAACCCAGGCTGTGACTGGACCATGGCACAATTTTACTCAGTTCTGACACCAAAAGTAGTGGAGACACGTCAGTTTAAAGGCTCACACCCTTAAGGCTGATGCCCGCCGCCAATGCCAATTGCAAAAGACCCGTATTTCTGACCTGTCAGCCACTTGCTGAAGGGACCCCATCACTCTCTATGGGCTCACACCACTTGCTAGAGAGATGCACAGAAAGCAGAGTGACACTGCTTGCTACTGTGATCTGGGACAAAGGCTGTTTGAGAGGGTATAAAAGTGTGATCTGTGATGAAGGCTGTTTGAGAGGGTATAAAAGAACATCCAGATGAAATGCACAGGGCAGCCGGGTGGCAGCCGCTCATGCCTTTAGCCCCAGCGCTCGGGAGGCAGGAAGTAGGCAGATCTCTCTGAGTTCGAGGCCAGCCTGGTCTACAGAGAGAATTCTAAGGCAGCCAGGGCTGCACAGGGAAACCATGTCTCAGAAAAGAAAGGAAAAAAAGAATGCACAGGGCAAGGTCTGTGCAGAGGGACAGAGCTTCTTTGATCTCTCTGGGCACACTATTCTCTGGACATATTCACATATACAGCAATCTGTTTTTGTTTTTCCAGAGTCTCATTGTGCAGTTCTGGTTGGCTGGCCTCTAACTCCCTGAGTAGATCAGGTTTGAACACACAGAGATCTGCCCACCTCTGCCTCCTGAGTACAATGATTAAAGGCAAATGCTATCACCAGTAGCTTTTTAAAAAGTTTAATTAATTAATTAATTATTTAAATGATGTGTATTTGTGTGGTGTGTCTGTGTGAGTATATACGTGATATATGTGTAAGTCCAAGTGCCTACGAAGGACAAAAGAGGATGTTGGGTTCCCTGGAGGTGGAGTTATAGGTGCTTGTGAGCTGTCTGATGTGGGTGCTGGGAAATGAACTCAAGGTCCCTTACCACTGGCCATCTCTAACCATGCTCAGCAGTCTGGAGGCTCTCCCAACCCAGTTGTTTTGATTTTTATAGAGGTTCATTACATATGCATGAGAGATTTTATCATGGCCATGAGTGAGCAACTCAACCTTCAACCCCACTTGCCTCCCTGGAAATGAAAACCAGCTACACATTTGTTGCTATAACTCAAAACGCCACATAAAATGATGAACAGTCTATTCAATGCCTAGAAAAATCAGTCAGAAGTGAGGGCAAAATAAGTGTGTCCTCAGACAAACAGAATTGGAGAGAAGCTGGGTGTAATAGCGTGCACCTCCCCCATAGTTCCAGTGGCTGGAGAGGTTGAAGGGAGGGTCACGTGAGTTTGTAATCAGTCTGGGGAACATAGTGAGATCCACTTGATTTAAAACACCTTAAAAACATTTTAAGGTGCATATAGCTACCAAGGATCCACATCGATAGAACTCTTAGGAATGACCCCAACTGCAAGGTCAAGCTAAGAGCCATGAAAACGACACAAATCAACACCAAGGGTATTGATTATGTATACATGGTAATGATGGTGTATAGGAGTTAAGATTTTGAAGTCCTCACTTGGATTTTGGTAAGAAAGAAAAAAAAAAGATAACAATCAATATTGAGTTTTTACAAATGCATGCAGTAATTTTAGGTAGATATTAAATTTTAACTTTTCAAATTTTATAAACTTTATTATAAAAAAATTTGTAAATAAGTAAAACCACCACACACCAAAATGAACTAAACCCAAAGTCTATACAGCTCAATGAATGGAAAATGGCAAGTGACTTTAAATTTAATAGAGAAGTTGATTAAATTAAAGAATTCCTACAGAGAGCAAGGAGGAAGAGAGAAAGGAAAAGGAGTGAGACAAGTCAAAGGTCGTTATCAGAGGCTAGGTTTAGATCCACATATGAAAGTATTATATGTGAAATGATAAAAATTCTCACGAAAAGGCAAAGAGTTTTAGAGTTTCAGACTTAAAACTATTTTATACTTAATTTATTTCTTAATATTTAATTTATTTATATTTTATGTATGAGTGCTCTGCATACTAGAAGAGGGAATTAGATCCTGTTATAGATGGTTGTGAGCCACCATGTGAATGCTGGGAATTGAACCATGGTCCTCTGGAAGAGCAGTCAGTGCTCTTAACTGCTGAGTCATCTCTCCAGCCCCCTTAATGTATTTTTATTCTCTCTCTCTCTCTCTCTCTCTCTCTCTCTCTCTCTCTCTCTCTCTCTCTCTCTCTTTCAGTGCTGTGTGTGTGTGTGTGTGTGTGTGTGTGTGTGTGTGTGTGTATACCATAGAGCATTGAGGCAGGAGGACAACTGTCAGTAGTCGGTGCTTGCTTTCTCCCGTATGGGTCTGGAGATCGAACTCAGGTCATCAGGCTTGGCAGCAAGTGCCTTTACCCACTGAGCCATCCTACTGGCCCTTGAGATGTATTTCGTATAAGAACCTAATTGAAAGTCTATATTGTTAACAGAGACATAGCTGAAATATATAGAGAGATGTGCACAATACCGACTAAAGCAAAAAGGTAGTGCAGTTATTAATGTCAGGCTAAACAGATTTTAAAATAAAATGTATTACTAGGCTGTTATGAGTCAGTACACAGACACCAGCTCCCTCGCCTTCAGATTGCTCAGAGCTGATTTCAACACTGTCTCCCTTTACTTTCTGACTGTTGACTCCTCAACTGGTAATCCTGGGCTATATTCTAAATAAATTATATTCAGGGGCTAGAGAGATGGCTCAGCAGTTAAGAGTACGTGCTGCTCTTCAGTTCCCAGCACCCACCTTGGGCAGCTCACAACCACCTGTAACTCCGTGCCAAGAGTTCTGATGACCTCTTCTGGCCACCATGGGAAAAGGCACTCATGTGCACACACCCACATACATGCAATTAATATACGCACATACACATCACGAAAATAGAGTTTTAAGCTGAGTGTGGTGGCGCAGGCCTTTAATCCCAGCACTCAGGGGCAGAGACAGGAGGATCTCTGAGTTTGAGGCTAGCCTGGTCTACAGAGCAAGATTCAGGACAGCCAAGGCTACACAGAGAAACCCTGTCTCAACAAACAAACAAACAAACAAATATTTAAAATAATAAATTGAAAAAGTTTTAATTTAATATACATAATACACAAAGCATTCAAACCCTTAGTGTTTGTCCCCAGGAAAGCTCCAGTCGAGACAGCAGTCCTTTGCTGTAGTGATGAGGACATCTCCCACTGGGCAACGCGGCTTTGAGCTTTCCACTCTGTCGTCATGCTGCCTTGACCGGGGTTGCCATCCACCCTGTGTTTTTCTGGACCACTCTAAAAGGGGCTTCTCCCCTGTAACCTCCCTCCTGTGGCTGCTTCCGGGCACCTTCCGATAAATCGGATCAATGGTGGAGCTCTTCACCTTCTAGACTGCTGTATCCTCAGTGATTCTTACTGTCGGAAGCAGGGCTCCGCCTCTGCCTCTCAGCTTGCCAGGAGAGTCCTGAGATCTAGCGCCGGCCAGCCTTTCAGGTTCCCTCCACACTCCCCTCTTCTCTTCAAAGCCTGTTCTCCCTTCTCAGCTGCCTGCTTTCCTGGACACCGGTCCTTACCCATGATGGCCCACTGTACGCTTCTCCACTTCTGGGAGTCACAAATCCCTCTCGAGGTTCCTCTTAAAACGACCCCTCTTTGAAGCCCTCCCATATCGCAGGTTCTGTCTCTCCCACCAAAACTGCTGGTGGAGGTTGAGAGTGGATGTCGTTTTGAATCCTTAGGAACCAGAACTCTTGCCTGGCCGTGGTGGCTCACGCCTTTAATCCCAGTACTCAGGAGGCAGAGGCAGGTGGATCTCTGTGTCTGAGGCTGACCTGTTCTACAGAGAGAGTTCCAGGACAGCCAGGGCTACACAGAGAAACCCTGTCTCAGGGAGAAAAAAGAAGAATTAGAAGAAGGAGAAGGAGAAGGAGGAGGAGGAGGAGGAGGAGGAGGAGGAGGAGGAGGAGGAGGAGAAGGAGAAGAAGAAGAAGAAGAAGAAGAAGAAGAAGAAGAAGAAGAAGAAGAAGAAGAAGAAGAAGAAGAAGAAGAAGAAGAAGAAGAACTAGAATTCTTGAGTGCCCTGGATGACCTGGGCCCAGGCTCTGGCCCTTAGTTTCTGACTTCAAGGTAAGTACTTTGGGCTCGACTCAAGTCTTTCTCCAGGAGGGTAGGGGTACTATTCTTCATCGTATAGTCTTCCTTGTAGTCTAGGATGGGGCTTGTAGCATCCCTGGCGCATGGTACCCAAGGCCAGAGCTTATTCCATACAACTCTATTAGAAAAGCATTCAAATGACCCAGGGACTTTCTCCACTAGACAGAGCGATCCATTAGAGTCTTCCAGTTTAGAAACTCTTGGAATCCTCTCATCGATACGTAAGGACCATTGGTGGTCCAGAAACACATGGGGGTCAGAGCAGGTGGGAAAAGAGCTAGAACCAAGCTGGAGACAGTGCCCGAGACACTTCCCAACATCTGAGGACAGAATGAGCCTCTAGCCTCGCAGCTTTCAGAGTGGTGTAAGCTCCCGGGGGTCTGCTGGCTCTTCATCTGAGGTGCTTTCCTCCGTGGGCAGAACCCAGAGTCTCGGTGCCATGCAATGCAAGGAGAGTGCTCCCCAGAGCAGGAACGCGGAGGTGGGGGCCCCGGGGCTCTGCTAGCCCTAGGGCTGTTGGTAGAGCTGGGTCAACTGCTAGAAGAGTCAGTTTTCTTCACAGGAGGTCAGGCAGAGTGGGGAGGGGACAAGTGTGGCTTGGGGCGTGGAACAGGGCTCCTGACTGACCGGCAGGCCGTGGTTCCTGGCAACAAGATGGTTGGGACTGCCCTCAATTCCCCTGATTGTCCAGACTGCACAGAGGGGGCGAGGCGCATGAAAGGCGACCGTGTCAGAGAGAGAGATGGAAAGTGACAAGGAGTGATGAGCTGACGGCAGAACAGCCTGTCTTTGAGGTGGCCTGGGGCTGTGGCCCTCAGGAATCTCGAGTGTTGCCCAATGTTCAGAGCTCTGGGTGAGTTTGCAGGAGTTTCTGGGAATGGTTCCATCTATGAATTCACCCAGTCATTGACTAAACAGTTTCTCTGGGGTTGCAACAAGACCACCTCAGTGTTGTACGTGTTCTGGGGCTACGACTTCTCTGACGTGAGGGAATGGAGCTTTGGTGACCGGTAAAGGAGGAACCTGGAACAGGAGGAACTTGTCAATTTTGTGCAGCTAGCTCTGGGGGAGGCAGCTGTGAGTTACGACAGCTGGCGTCCAGCGGACGATGGAGAAGGGAGATGGAGGAGCCAAGAAAGAAACATGCCAGGCATCCTGTCACCTGGTCTAAGGCATCCCCGCCCCCTCCGCAGCTCCCATCCAGAGACTGTGATTGTCCCATTTTGCGGAAGAACAAACTGAGGGTCACCTTTCACTCAGAACTCTTTCCCCAGGCTTGCCCAGTCTGACCCCGGAGAGTCTCCAGCTGTCCTTATTGTGCAGTGGAGGGCAGAGCCTGTGCCCTCTGTGGTCCTCCTGACGACACCAACATCTGCCCCCATGGAAACACTGTGAGTTTCCCAAAAGTCTGGTTCTGTGGTCTACCTCTGGGAATCTGTTCACCTGCAAACTGATAAAACTGAATTCCAGAACTTTTACACCAAGGACCAAGTCTGGTGATGCCAACAAGAAGAATGTTAGTAAACATTTTTTGGAGGGGGGGTCTTTTAAGACAGGGTCTCCTGCACAGTCAGGCACAATTTACTATGTAGCCTGGGCTGGCTTCAAGCGCAAGATACCCTTCTCAGCCTTCTAGAAGCTGAGGCTGCAGTGTGTTTCACCTCGTCCCACTACCTGATGGTTTTTTGTTTTGTTTTGTTTTAGAGACAGAGTTTCATTGTGCAGTCCTAGCTGGTCTGGAACTCAGTATGTAGACCAGGCTGGTCTGGAACTTGGTATGTAGACCAGGCTGGGCTGGAACTCAGCAGAGCTCTATCCGCCTCTGCCTCCTTGGTGTGGAGATTA
The DNA here is from genome assembly GCF_004664715.2 of Peromyscus leucopus. NCBI lineage: Eukaryota > Metazoa > Chordata > Mammalia > Rodentia > Cricetidae > Peromyscus > Peromyscus leucopus. The sequence goes on along the minus strand of NC_051084.1, from coordinate 6,939,863 downwards.
AATACTTGGATGGTAATAGTTGTGAATTCACAATAAATCAGATATATGAACTCATGCAACCTGGCGAAGCGACTCTGTATTCGTTTCATTTTAGAGCGTTGAGCCAGAAGCCTGAAGAGACTAATATACAAAACCACAATGGACCCACAGGTTCTGGAGGCACCAGAAGTGTGGCAAGGGGGTGCCTAGAGCAGACTGCACCCCTAGAGTTAAGGCTACCTGGATGTGAGCTCCTGATGCCTGTCTTCAGTTTCCGACCACGCCACTTGCTTGCTGTGTGATCTGAAACACATCACTGTCTCGGGCTCCCCGTGCTGAACGAACAAGTGGGTTGAACCCGATGATCCCTAGCTCAGTTGCAATGCTGACATTTCAAGAGGCTTCACCAGGCTAAAATAAGATGCAAGAGCCACAGCTGTGGTTGGGAAAGGGCAGCCTGGGACATGTGTGCTTGTAGAAACTGGGAGGCTGTTCGTGGTCAGGGGGCATAGAGAGCTAATTGCAAGTTCATGAGCTCAGCTGGGGGCCACTTTCTCCCAGCAGCGCCCACAGCTGGCTGTGAGTCAATGACAGGTCACCAGCCACAGCAAGGCAGCTGGAGAGAAGCCCTGAGCACGGACAGAATAACATGTCCCACCTGCTGCCAGTTCTAGAGGCTATGTTCTTCCCTATCTAGTCTAGATGCTTTTATATCCCATTAAGAAGGTGCCTTACCACTCACCTTGTTCTCACCCAGTACTTTGCAATGGGAACCGGAGGCAGGGGAGTCAGGCGGCTCCCAGGCAAGGGTCAGAGCTGCGTGGCTAGAGTGAGGTATGTATCTCAGACTTCTGATTTTGCTAGTGGGCTCAGAGTCAAGCCACTTGGCTTGTGCCTGGAGCTGACATTGTGGGGCTCCCACCTCTAATCTCTACATCCAGATGAGTTACTACCAATTGCAGGCAGGGATTTATTCTATCCTGCACTCCAAGGGGAAGGGATGCTAAAAGAGAGGCATTAACTTCGGGACTGACCAGTGCCAAGGAGTCACTTCTGAGAAAGTTCTCCAAAGTGGATTCTTGGATGTGAGCTCCTTGGGAGGTCAGGGAAGGTGTGGGAGGGGTGCGGGTCAGAGCTGAAGTCCTTCCCAAGATACAACTGCCAGCTAAGCACGTCATACAGCATGACAGGGCTGGTGATGCTGGAATGATTCAAGGTGCTTTCCCACTGTGCGTGTGTCTTGTGTGTCTCCCACGTGCCTTTCGAATGCAGGCTCCAGGCTCATCGTATACCTGAGGTCTGGTCTGGAGCCAATCTGCAGACTCAGCTCTGAGACAAAGGCAGATGTCTCCAGCCTTCTGCTAAGTGTTTGAACATCTCTGTAGTAGTCACTGGCCATTTTCCATTCATTCATTTACTTACTCATTTATCCATTCATTCACCCATCCTTCCATCCACCCATTCGCACACTCATCTTCCATCCATCCATCCATCCATCCATCCATCCATCCATCCATCACACACTCATTCATCCATTCATTCACCCATCCATCCACCCATTCACACACTCATTCATTCATTCAAGCTACTGCACCTCTGAGAAATGCTCTCTTGGCCTGTTTAAACATCTTCCAATGTGGGGATAGAGCTCAGCAGAGTGCCTTGTTGAACATACACAAAGCCCTGGCTAGGTTCGAACCCTTCAAACTCCAGCACCACATAAACGGCGTGATGGAGCTTGCCTGGAATCCCACTGATAGGGAGTTAGAAGCAGGAGGACCAGAAGTCCAGAGTCATCCTCAGCTATATATTAAGTTCAAAGTCAACCTGGTCTATATGACACTGTCTAAAAAATAAAATGAAAAACCCAGAAAAAGAACAACAGAACTCCAAACAAACAACAACAACGTCATCTTCCTAAGAAGCCCAGGGTTCCCTGGGGGTCACCCAATCCACACTTTGATTATTTGACCTTTAATTATTGTTGTTGTTTGTTTTGAGACAGGGCTTCTCTATATAGTCCTGATTGACCTGGAGCTCACCATGTAGACCAGGCTGTAGACCAGGCTAGCCTCAAACTCATAGGGATCTGCCTGCCTCTGCCTCCTGAGTGCCTAGATTCAAGTCACGTGCCACCATTGACCCCTGACCTTTAATTCTTTTTTGGGGGGTTCGGGACAGGGTTTCTCTGTGTAACAACCCTGGACATCCTGGAACTCCCATTGTAGCCCAGGCTGGCCTTGAATTGACAGACATCGGGCTGCCTTTGCCTCCCAAGTGCTAGGATTAAAGGCATGCACCACCATGCCCCTGACCTTTAATTCTTAAAAAAATTTCTTTTAAAGATTTATTTTAATATTTATGTGTAGCATGAATCTTAAAAGTTGTTATTAATAAAATCAAACACGAGGCCAATTATTGGGGTCAATGCTGGTAGATCAGAGAGACAGAACAAGCCACAGCTACCTCACCTCGCCGGATCCTCAGCTGGTCTTGTCTCCTCAGACTGGAGGTCTCTGAGTCCTCATCCAGAATGGGTCTCAGCTGAATTGCTGCTCAAAAAGCCTGAATGCTTAACCAGACCAAATGCTTCTAGTTTCTGGTCCTCACACCTTATATACCTTTCTGCTTTCTACCACCACTCCCTGGGATTAAAGGCTTCCTTTCTGGGATTAAAGGTGTGATGAGTCACCATGCCTGTCTGTATCCTTGAACACATGGATTTCTGCTTCTGGAATGCTAGGATTAAAGGCATGTGCTACCATTGTCTATCCTTTATGTTTAATATTGTGGCTGCTCTGTCTCTGACCCCAGATAAGTTTATTAGCATGCACAATATTTGGGGGAATACAATACCACATTTATGTGTCTGAGCATTTTGCCAGCATGCATATCTGCACACCACATGTATGCCTGGTGTTTGCAGAGATCAGAAGAGGGTGTTGGAACCCCCGGCATTGGAGTTGTGGACAGATGTAAGCTGCCATAGAGGGTGCTGGGAATTGAACCTAGTCCTCTGCAAGAACAAGAGTTCTTAACCTCTGACCTATCTCTCCAGTCTCTTGACTTTTAATTAGAAACCAGTTTCTGCCTATGGGTGCTTTGCCTCCAGGTAGGTCTGTGCACTGCATGAGTGACTAGTTAGTGCTCACAGAGGCCAGCAGAAGGCATCGGAACCCTTAAAACTGGAGTCGCAGACAGTTGTGGGGGCTTGGATTTGAACCTGGATCCTCTGGAAGAGCAGCCAGTGCTCCTAACCACCAAGCTGTCTCTCTAGCCACTATTATTTGACCTTTAAAGCACCACCTTCTGTTGGGATTCCTTCTGCTCTGGAGAAGCAGGCTAAACCTCTTTTACCGGGCAGTCCTGGAGAGATTCTGCGAGCCCAGATCTCTTCCACTCTTCCTTCTCTCCCTGTGTAGACGTTTACTGAGTTTCTGTTGTATCCCAGGAGCCAATCAGAAGCGAACGCACACACAGCATCTTCACCTCATAGAACCACAGCAAGTTAGGGAGACCGACCCCACAGATCAAACGATGGTATGGCTAATTATAGATGCATCTGGGAAGGGCTCCCCAAGAACAGGACATGGTGACAGGCAGACATATGAAGGCAGACAGAACTCATCCAACAGTCATCTTTCCTGGGGCTAACCACCCCTGGGGCAGCAATTTGTAGGATGGGGTTTCTGGAGACTTCTCTTTGTCATCGAGAGGGAGATCTCTCCATCTGGATGCACTGTTCTACAAGGGTGTGGCCAGCTCGGAGCCCAAGGGACCAACTTGTCTCTAGCTAAACACTTGTCCTCTTAGTGCGGGGCCCCACGACAGTGTGTTCATGTTCTCCTAGGACAAGTCCCCGCCGGGAATATTTACACACACCAGTCTGGCTGTAGCCTCCTGCAGACCACAGAGTGCTGACCTTGACTTTGAGTCCTTGTGCTGACCTTGACAATGCTCTTCTGCCTCAGCCTTCAGAGGCTGCTTTGGGCCTGGCTCTGCTGCTGGCTTCAAAGCATGAAGCTTCACGCCTTCTTAACGTGACCCGGAAAGTGTGGCTCTCCTGTTTGCGTCCCCTGGTGTCTAGATTAGGTATCTAAAGGTGAGGTCCCGGGGGAAATGGAGACCTGGGAGGAGGTTACAGGTGACATTTACCCTAGGACTCCAGAAAGAGGTGCCTGCACTGTGCTGGGTCACACAGTTCTGTGACCTCTGACCTTGTCCTCCAAGCCCCTCATTAACAGAGAGAGAGGAGTAGGCTCCACTGTGTTTATGTTTCTGAGAAGTGTGCATGGGAGCCTATGTGAGTTGCCTGTCTAGGTTCCCTTCTTGGCTGGTACTTTCTGCTCTTAGTAACCTAGTCACTCAGGGGTGGTCAGTTAGTTACCAGAGCCCTGGTCAAGACCTCATCCACCTGCTCTGCCCCAGAGCCACACCGGTTGGTCCAGTTTGCCCCCTGCCTCCTTGGAGCATCAGTACTCACCACACCACTCTGTCAGGGACCCCACTGGACAGTGGGGCAGGGCCACTTCTCAGTCCCTCCTTCTGTCCACCGGTCTCCAGCCGGGCCAGGCGACTCCGTCTGTCTTAAACTGTGACCCCCTCTGCTGTACTTTCAGAGGCCAACCCTCAAGAAGCCTGTGGACAGTACCCTTCTGATCTGTCAAAAAGAAATAAAGCACTCTCCGGCAGCCAGGGAGCCAAGGAGGAGCCTGTGATTCCCAGGTTAGTGCTGGACAGAGAACAGGAGTTCTGAAGCAGCTTCTGCTCCCCTGTCCTGTAGCTGGCATGGGCACATCTTCTTTTCTGCTTAAAAATACTGCACATCGTTGAGGTCCCTTGACCCTAAAGCATGACGAGCTTCTGGCTGCCCTGGCTTCTGCTCATGTGTCCTCTCCTCCCCAGGACATCTGAAGCAGCGACCACTTCCCTTGCCGCTGCATCCAACATCTCTCTCTTTCCTATGATCTGAAGGACATTACGTTTTGCACCTAGTGATAATCTGTCTTTCCTGCCCTGAAATGTGAGTCCCACGATGGCAGAGGCCTCAGCTAACGTCTTGATTATGATGGTCTCAGTGCTTGGAGGTGTGTGTGTGTGTGTGTGTGTGTGTGTGTGTGTGTGTGTGTGAGAGAGAGAGAGAGAGAGAGAGAGAGAGAGAGAGAGAGAGAGAGAGAGAGAACTTTAGATGGGGAGAGAGGGTGAAATATCTCCTCTACCATCCTATGTCCTAGTGGGCCAAGGACTGGAGTCACATGGAACCCCCTTCCGTGTTCCCTGAAGGATCTCGGCAACAACGGCCCCTCCAGAGCCCCACAGGTTGCTCAGAAACTCGGGGAGGGCTGCACCTCCTTTGCCTGGTGACACCAGGTGTCTGGAGCTGAACACAGGTCTTACTCAGCACCAGCATCACAGTTGTTAAGTGGGGTGTCAGGGCGGAAGAATGCCCTGATGCCCTCGCTAGGACCCCAGGCTCAGGCTGGCCTCCCATGGGTG